>NC_069500.1:873228335-873290835 GCF_027579735.1 Bombina bombina
GTTTAAAACTACATAATCTGAATCATTAAGGCTTAATTTTGACTTTACTGTCCTGCTGCTGGAACCTGCTCACAGATGTTTCCTGGGGAACTAAGGGACAGCAGAAGGTGAGGCTGTGTTATTGATTTGGCAGAGTGATCATACCTAATTAAGGGCTTAATCACGAGTGCAGCTCTATTTAGCGCATCTGCTCAATCTTTAACTTCGCTAGAGGTTAACTTTTTGCGCGTGTCGGGTAGTACTGGTATTACAAGTTGAAAATAAAAATGTTGTGCTCGCACGATACGCCACATACGCAAAACGTTAGCCACAGGATATCACGTTCGCAATATCACCTATTAACCTCATTGACTTCAATGGAGCAGCTAAGTTAAAACAATCAAACCCTATACTCGCACGCTAACCCCTAACTGCAACATCGCCCTAGTCTTTTAACCCCACCACACTATTAACCCTTAATCCACCATAACCACCCATCGCTATTAACCCCTACACTATTAACCCCTAAACCGTCACAAGCCCCTAACCTAGTAACCCCTAAACCGCAACAGTCACAACCACAATAATCCCTACACTACTTAACCCTTAAATCGCCATTACTCCCATTTGTTAATTGTGGACATGATACAAGCCCCACTAATGCTCTGAGCAGCTGCGGTATTTAATATTCTAGTGCACAGAGAATATCTAGCTATGCTTCACATGCACGTGCAGACATTTATTTAACACTAAAACAGTAATAACTTTTACTAGAAGCGTGTTTTGCCAATACATGTATATTGCAAATATGTCTCTATTCAAAGATGTAATTTGTCTATGTGCTTTTAAATTTTGACTGGAATGTCCCTTTAACTTTGAAATGTACCAGAAGAAATCTACTGCTTATTTCAAATTCAAAGTAAGTGCTATTGCATTGTATTTTTATTATGCATTTGTTGATTATGGAGTTGTACTCTATTTAACGGGATATGAAAGAGCCATAAGTATTTTTTTTTATTTTTTTTTAAATCATAGTAAACATTAAAAGAAATGAACTCTGTTAAAGGGACAGTAAACATTTATATTTTTATATAAAATGTTTAGCTATGTATAAGTTCCCTATATACTTTCATTATTTATTTTGCTCCCCTTTTCTTGTAATTTTAGCTCTGAAATTTTTCTTCTTCTAATTCTCAGAACTTAAAATGCACCCAGCTGACTTCTCAAGGCTAACCCTGCTACAAATATATATATAACAACTGCAAAACTATTCACTTTATACTAACATTATAACCATGGCTAATTGATGTCTGCAGACTAAAGCCCAGATTGGATCTTCCAAAAAAGGCAACTGGTGGGTGGAGTTTGGCTTAAAAAAATAATTGCAGTAAAAGGATGTTAATTTGTTTTAAAAAGTTTAGACTTAGCTGATATGTTATTCTATAGATAGACAATAGAAATGTCTTGTAATTACAAGGTGTATTACTTGTTTTCTTGAAAAATGTGCACTTGGAAGTTCTCAGTGTAGTCACTGCCTATAAGGAAAAGTTTTCTTGTGGCTTCAGGTTGCATTATTTTTGCTGCAAATGTCCTCTTCTGAGCATGGGCAAGAAACTGGTTTCCTGTCTTGGAGCACAGTGAATATTAGTGCATGTGTTTGCCAGTAAAAGCAGCTCAAGTCAAGCATAAGCAGTTCAAGGTATTGACTATCTCTGTAAATAATAGTCCTAATCAAGGGCTGAACTACCATTGGTGCAGCAGGTGCAGTGGCAACAGGGCCCAAGCGCTAAGGGGGTGGGGGCCATAGTAGCCAGTCTGTACGTAGAATGTGTACAACCCTGATGCAGGGGAGCCTTTTATTACTGAAGATTGCAGGTCCATATTATCTCTCCATCTATCCTCAAAATCATTATACAGAGAAGTATTAATACTATTACTTTTGCTTACTACTGAGTTACCTTTAGGGGGGAGAGAGGCAAAAAGATATCTGCACCAGGGCCCTCTGTTGAGTAGATCCGCTACTGGTCATAATGGTAGCATCAGAATATTATTAAAAAAAAAGACATATTTACAGATACCACCTCTACCTCTTTATTTAAAGGGACACTCAATCTAAATTAAACTTTCATTATTCAGATAGAGCATGCAATTTTAAACAACTTTCCAGTTTACTTCCATTAACAAAATGTGCACAGTCTTTTTATATTTAAACTTTTTAAGTCACCAGCTCCTACTGAGCATGTGCAAGCATTTGTGAATGGCTGATGGCTGTCACATGGTACGTGTATGCATTTGTGATTGGCTGATTGCTGTCACATAGTACATGGTAGACATAACTTCTAAAATTGTCAGAAAATAAATCTACTACTCATTTGAAGTTCAGACTAAGTTATATTGCATTGTCTGTCTTATCTTACATTTGTTGATTATGCAAATCTACAGTCTTGACTGGTCCTTTAAACACCTTCTGATCGGCAGTTCAACATAATGACTTCCACTGTAAATAATGGAAGCACAATAGTAGAACAATGGACATTCATTTTCCGTAATCGTACATCATTTGAATTGTCTTTCGGAAGAGGTCGTATTTGTATATTAGTTTTTTTTTTCTTATTCTGTCACATAATTTTGCATGAGCAAGAAACGGACTTCTTGTTACTGGAGAACAGTGAAAAATAGTGCATGTGTTTCCTAGCAACTAGTTTAAAGGGAGAAGCTACTGCTTTACATGCAGAAAAAGAAGCAGTCTGCCAGGTGTGAACAACAGCTCAGTGGCTTGTTCTATGGCCCAGTTACCACCTAGGAATAACTTCTTTTAGCCCAATTCTGCTTTTCACAGAGGAGAACTCTCCTGAAGTATATCAGTCTGATTCCCCCCTATCAAGGTCAGTCCAGCTCCAATATACCAGGCAATTTTCCTCTGAACATGGGACTACTCTTTTGCCTTTCTGTAGAGAACCCAGGCCCCTTGTGGGGCTGTGATAGGAAGTAATGGACCATGCACAAATTGAGTTAAAAAAATACTTTATAATATATATATATATATATATATATATAATATTGCATCGATTTCTATTCAGTATAACTTCTTTATTACAACAATGAAACATACTGTTTTATTTTCCATTAAAAGCCCTTGTCTGATTAATGTGTAAAATCCAACATTTCTGTTTTATAGTTTTAACTTTTTAAAAAAAAAAATGTTTTACTATTCTTTGACGTTTTATTTTTCTCATATTACATTGTGAATTTTTATCTGAATTCCAGTAAGGGTTTCTCTTATTTATTTGGGCACTCCTCGGGCTAAATACATCGAAATATTTTTCCTATTTCAAGTGTGTTATTTGAGCAATATGAGACCCCTTTTTGCTATTTGTAGAATTAAAGTTGTTTTTTTCAGGGGGAAATAGATTATGTTTCTGTAAAATAAATAAAAATTGGGGCGCCACATACCATATTCTGTGATTGAAAGTAAAAATGCCAGAACCCCTTCAAATAGTGTTTTTACTCACGTTTTCCTCTACACCAAACCAATGATGTCTATACTCCAACTGGGAACTCTGAGTTGCCCAGTAAACTCACTCTGGACTAGCAGCAAAGAATAGTTAAAGGGACACTTAAGTCAAAATAAACTTTTATAATTCAGAAATATCATGCAGTTTAAGACACTTTCCAATTTACTTATATTATCAAATTATATTTATATTTTTATATTCACACTTTCTGGGGAACAAGATCTTACTGAGCATGTGCACAAACTTAAGGGTATACTAGTCTGTGATTGGCTGATATCTGTCACATTATGCAGGGGCCGGAAAATGGGAGAAAAAATAAATTTGTCAGAAACAAATCAACTGCTTATTTGAAATTCAGAGTAAGTGCTGTTGCATTGTCTTTTTTTTAATATGTGCTTGTTAATTATATAATTATACTGCATTGAGTGGTCCTTTTAAACTGTCAAAAATTGTATCGTGCTCATTGGCAATAAAAAATATCTAATAAAAAGCTCATGCAACGCATTTCTCAGCCTGTTAAGCTAAACATACGTCCAATGTCTTCAGTCGACAAACAATTTGGTGTAGAGTAAAAATCTAGCATCTTCACCTGCAATCACAGGATATGCTATGTGGCGCCCCAATTTATGTGTTCTATAAAAGTCTTTAATGTGATTTAAAGTTTGAGCCCAAACCTTTCTATTGGAAGGTGTGATAGCTTTCATTTGCAATGCAGTCTGTATTTTTAATGTTTCTGCTGTTGTGAGTATTTTAAATTGTTTGTGGCTTTACGCTCAGTCTTTTGAGCAACGTAGGATATTACCCTGTATCCATATAGCCGATTCACTAACTTTGTGTAAAGTGATAAAAGCTTATTTGTATCATAAAATGTATCACAAAATTATGTTATCGTTTTTTTTGATAATGCTTAAAAATAAATCCTAAAGATGTCTGTATGTGTCTGTAAATAAGATTAGTCAAATAGCTTACTGTGTCCTTTTTGTGACTATCCATGTCAAATTCAAATTTCAATGTGTGTACAGAGCTGAGTGGTTGAGACAGAGACCCTATGTAGCAATTTTATCGCTTTGTACTGTTAGGCGCATAACAATATATGTTGACACCATATTCCAAATGAGTCGGCAACCAAGGTAAATGTTTAAGTGGCTCATTAGTCATATATTTTGAATTTTGTCAAGTAAAAGTTATGGAAGTTTTGTTTTCTCTTTTGTTATAGAAGCAAGTTTTTGCCTCTTCGTTTTTTAAGCACTGATTTGTGATTATCAAGTTCTGAGCAATCACATTCCAAGCAATATCTTTTTCGTATTGAGAAATGTTCAGGTTGGATCTGGGCAGATAGTGGTAAAATCACCCATACGATGTATGGAGAGCATAGGCTTCAGCAATCACAATTCTTCCAACCACAGGTTTTGCACTTTTATTTCTTCAACAAAATAGACACATTGGGCTTGATTTATCATTGCTGTTCTCCTATATTTTCCCCTAAAAATGCGCGTGAGAAATAATGCCCCTATTTAACATTAAAAAATGCGCCTAGAATTGGGCAAGTTTAGCTGTACTCTGTTCCCATTCTCCTAGGAGAACATGTGCTCCAAAAAAAGTGTTAAATTCGATCCTTTTAGCCGTATTTCCTAAAGTACTCATTAATTCGACTAGTTACAAATTTATAATTTATTTTCTCTTATAGAGGACTGAAAGTTCTCCTGCAAATGCCTGCATTAAAGTTCTTTATAACTACTGTGAACAGCTTTAGAAATATATTCTCTACCAGTTGTAGAAGAAATGTTAAAAAAAAATGGCTCTACAAGGTGCAAAAATAATATATAACAAAGCGCAACAATAATGTTTATTGGAGCGCAATAATATTTTATATTGGAATGCAAAAATAATATGAATTGGAGTGCCAAAATAATATATAATGGAGCACAAAAATAATATATAACAGAGCACAAAAAATATATCTGTTGGGGCATAAAAATAATTTATAAAAGAAGCGCTAAAATAGAAGCACGAAAACAATGAAAACGTAGATCTGTTTCTCCTGTTAAGTGTAGTCAGTCCACGGGTCATCATTACTTATGGGATATTAACTCCTCCCCAACAGGAAGTGCAAGAGGATCACCCAAGCAGAGCTGCTATATAGCTCCTCCCCTCTACGTCACACCCAGTCATTCTCTTGCACCCAACTAATAGATAGGATGTGTGAGAGGACTGTGGTGATTAAACTTAGTTTTTTATATCTTCAATCAAAAGTTTGTTATTTTAAACAGCACCGGAGTGTGTTGTTTTCTTCTCAGGCAGAATTTGAAGAAGAATCTACCTGAGTTTTTGTGTATGATCTTAGCGGACGTAACTAAGATCCATTTGCTGTTCTCGGCCATTCTGAGGAGTAAGGTAACTTCAGATCAGGGGACAGCGGGCAGGTTCACCTGCAAAGAGGTATGTTGCAGTATATTATTTTCTAATGAATGGAATTGACTGAGAAAATTCTGCTAATACCGATATAATGTAAGTACAGCCTTAAATGCAGTAGCAGCAACTGGTATCAGGCTGATATGTATATATGTTTACACTTAAGTATTTCTGGGGAATGGCACTTCACTGGGAAAATACTGTATGCATATAACTTTTAGCCTAACTTGCAGTGTGAGCGACTAGCAGCAGGCTTTTAATGACATTTCATAAATTAGATTTTAAACGTTTGCTGGCATGTTAAATCGTTTAATTATCTGAGGTACTTGGTGAAAAATTGTTTTGGGCGTTATTTTCTACATGGCTGTCGTTTGTTTTAAATTAAAACAGTTTACTGAGCTTCCCTCACTGTTGTAGTGTGAGTGGGAGGGGCCTATTTTGGCGCTTTTACTACGCATCAGAAATTCAGTCACAGTCTGCCTTTTTCTCCCTGCATGATCCAGGACGTCTCCACAGAGCTCAGGGGTCTTCAAAACTAGTTTTGAGGGAGGTAATCACTCACAGCAGACCTGTGAGACTGTGCTTTGACTGTGATAAAAACGCTTATATTTTCAATTGTTATCCGTTTTTTTTCTGATATTAAGGGTTAATCATCCATTGCTAATGAGTGCAATCCTTTGCTAAATTTGGTTTCTATAACTAATCGGTTCATTGTTATTCAACTGTGACAGTTTTTGTGTGCTTCTTAAAGGCACAGTAACGTTTTTACATATTGCTTGTAAATTTAGTTGAAAAGTATTTCCAAGCTTGCTAGTCTAATTGCTAGTTTGTTTAAACATGTCTGACACAGAGGAATCTCTTTGTGCAATATGTTCAAAAGCCAAGGTGGAGCCCAATAGAAATTTATGTACTAATTGCATTGATGCTACTTTAAATAAAAGTCAATCTGTACATGTTAAGCAACATTCACCAGACAACGAGGGGGAAGTTATGCCGACTAACTTGCCTCACGTGTCAGTACCTGCATCTCCCGCTCAAGAGGTGCGTGATATTGTAACGCCAAGTACATCAGGGCGGCCATTACAAATCACTCTACAAGACATGGCTAATGTTATGACTGAAATTTTGTCTAAATTGCCAGAACTTAGGGGTAAACGAGATCACTCTGGGATGAGAACAGAGTACGCTGATAATGCTAGGGCCATGTCTGATACTGCGTCACAATTTGCAGAGCATGAGGACGGAGAGCTTCATTCTGCGGGTGACGGATCTGATCCAAATAAACTGGATTCAGACATTTCAAATTTTAAGTTTAAGCTGGAAAACCTCCGTGTATTACTAGGGGAGGTGTTAGCGGCTCTGAATGATTGTAACACAGTTGCAATCCCAGAGAAAATGTGTAGGTTGGATAAATATTTTGCGGGTACCGACGAGTACTGACGTTTTTTCCTATACCTAAGAGACTTACTGAAATTGTTACTAAGGAGTGGGATAGACCCGGTGTGCCTTTCTCACCCCCTCCTATATTCAGAAAAATGTTTCCAATAGACGCCACCACACGGGACTTATGGCAAACGGTCCCTAAGGTGGAGAGAGCAGTTTCTACTTTAGCTAAGCGTACCACTATCCCGGTGGAGGATAGTTGTGCCTTTTCAGATCCAATGGATAAAAAGTTAGAGGGTTACCTTAAGAAAATGTTTGTTCAACAAGGTTTTATATTACAACCCCTTGCATGCATTGCGCCTGTCACGGCTGCGGCAGCATTTTGGTTTGAGTCTCTGGAAGAGACCCTTGACTCAGCGACATTAGATGAGATTTCACACAAGCTTAAAACCCTTAAGCTAGCTAATTCATTTATTTCTGATGCCGTAGTACATTTAACTAAACTTACGGCTAAGAATTCCGGATTCGCCATTCAGGCACGCAGAGCGCTGTGGCTAAAATCCTGGTCAGCTGATGTAACTTCTAAATCGAAATTACTTAACATACCTTTCAAGGGGCAGACTTTATTCGGGCCCGGTTTGAAAGAAATTATCGCTGATATTACGGGAGGTAAAGGCCATGCCCTGCCTCAAGACAGAGCCAAACCTAGGGCTAGACAGTCTAATTTTCGTGCCTTTCGTAACTTCAAGGCAGGAGCAGCATCAACTTCCTCTGCTCCAAAACAGGAAGGAGCTGTTGCTCGCTACAGACAAGGCTGGAAACCTAACCAGACCTGGAATAAGGGCAAGCAGGCCAGAAAACCTGCTGCTGCCCCTAAGACAGCATGAAGTGAGGGTCCCCCGATCCGGAAACGGATCTAGTGGGGGGCAGACTCTCTCTCTTCGCCCAGGCTTGGGCAAGAGATGTCCAGGATCCCTGGGCGTTGGAGATCATATCTCAGGGATATCTTCTGGACTTCAAAGCTTCTCCTCCACAAGGGAGATTTCACCTTTCAAGGTTGTCAACAAACCAGATAAAGAAAGAGGCGTTTCTACGCTGTGTACAAGACCTTTTACTAATGGGAGTGATCCACCCAGTTCCGCGGTCGGAACACGGACAAGGGTTTTACTCAAATCTGTTTGTGGTTCCCAAAAAAGAGGGAACCTTCAGACCAATATTGGATTTAAAGATCCTAAACAAATTCCTAAGAGTTCCATCGTTCAAGATGGAAACTATTCGGACAATCTTACCCATGATCCAAAGAGGTCAGTACATGACCACAGTGGATTTAAAGGATGCTTACCTTCACATACCGATTCACAGAGAACATTACCGGTATCTAAGGTTTGCCTTCCTAGACAGGCATTACCAGTTTGTAGCTCTTCCCTTCGGGTTGGCTACGGCTCCAAGAATCTTTACAAAGGTTCTGGGCTCTCTTCTGGCGGTACTAAGACCGCAAGGAATTTCGGTAGCTCCGTACCTAGACGACATTCTGATACAAGCGTCAAGCTTTCAAACTGCCAAGTCTCATACAGAGTTAGTACTGGCATTTCTAAGGTCGCATGGGTGGAAAGTGAACGAGGAGAAGAGTTCTCTCTTACCACTCACAAGAGTTCCCTTCTTGGGGACTCTTATAGATTCTGTAGAAATGAAAATTTACCTGACAGAGGACAAGTTAACAAAGCTTCTAAATGCTTGCCGTGCCCTTCATTCCATTCAACACCCGTCAGTGGCTCAATGCATGGAGGTGATCGGCTTAATGGTAGCGGCAATGGACATAGTTCCTTTTGCACGCCTGCACCTCAGACCGCTGCAATTGTGCATGCTAAGTCAGTGGAATGGGGATTACTCAGATTTGTCCCCTACGCTGAATCTGGATCAAGAGACCAGAGATTCTCTTCTATGGTGGCTTTCTCGACCACATCTGTCCAGGGGGATGCCCTTCAGCAGGCCAGACTGGACAATTGTAACTACAGACGCCAGCCTACTAGGTTGGGGCGCTGTCTGGAATTCCCTGAAGGCTCAGGGATCATGGACTCAAGAGGAGAGTCTCCTTCCAATAAACATTCTGGAATTGAGAGCAGTTCTCAATGCCCTTCTGGCTTGGCCTCAATTAGCAACTCTGAGGTTCATCAGGTTTCAGTCGGACAACATCACGACTGTGGCTTACATCAACCATCAGGGAGGGACAAGGAGTTCCTTAGCGATGATGGAAGTATCAAAGATAATTCGCTGGGCAGAGTCTCACTCTTGCCACCTGTCAGCGATCCACATCCCAGGAGTGGAGAACTGGGAGGCGGATTTCCTAAGTCGCCAGACTTTTCATCCGGGGGAGTGGGAACTTCATCCGGAGGTCTTTGCCCAAATACTTCGACGTTGGGGCAAACCAGATATGGATCTCATGGCGTCTCGCCAGAACGCCAAGCTTCCTCGTTACGGGTCCAGGTCCAGGGACCCGGGAGCGGTCCTGATAGATGCCTTGACAGCACCTTGGACCTTCAGGATGGCTTATGTGTTTCCACCCTTCCCGATGCTTCCTCGTTTGATTGCCAGGATCAAACAGGAGAAAGCATCGGTGATTCTAATAGCGCCTGTGTGGCCACGCAGGACCTGGTATGCAGATCTAGTGGACATGTCATCCTGTCCACCTTGTTCTCTGCCTCTGAGACAGGACCTTCTAATTCAGGGTCCTTTCAAACGTCAAAATCTAATTTCTCTGAAGCTGACTGCATGGAAATTGAACGCTTGATTTTATCAAAGCGTGGATTTTCGGAGCCAGTAATTGATACCTTAATACAGGCTAGGAAACCTGTTACCAGGAAAATTTACCATAAGATATGGCGTAAATACTTACACTGGTGCGAATCCAAGAGTTACTCATGGAGTAAGGTTAGGATTCCTAGGATATTGTCTTTTCTACAAGAAGGTTTAGAAAAGGGTTTATCTGCAAGTTCTTTAAAGGGACAGATCTCAGCTCTGTCCATCCTTTTACACAAACGTCTGTCAGAAGTTCCAGACGTTCAGGCTTTTTGTCAGGCTTTGGCTAGAATTAAGCCTGTGTTTAAGACTGTAGCTCCACCGTGGAGCTTAAACTTAGTTCTTAACGTTTTACAGGGTGTTCCGTTTGAACCCCTTCATTCCATTGATATCAAGCTATTATCTTGGAAAGTTCTGTTTTTAATGGCTATTTCCTCGGCTCGTAGAGTCTCTGAGTTATCAGCCTTACATTGTGATTCTCCTTATCTGATTTTTCATTCAGATAAGGTAGTTCTGCATACTAAACCTGGGTTCTTACCTAAGGTAGTCACTAACAAGAATATCAATCAAGAGATTGTTGTTCCATCATTGTGCCCTAACCCTTCTTCAAAGAAGGAACGACTTCTGCACAATCTAGATGTAGTCCGTGCCCTGAAATTTTATTTACAGGCAACTAAAGATTTTCGCCAAACTTCTTCCCTGTTTGTCGTTTATTCTGGACAGAGGAGAGGTCAAAAGCATCTGCTACCTCTCTATCTTTTTGGCTTCGTAGCATAATACGTTTAGCCTATGAGACTGCTGGACAGCAACCTCCTGAAAGGATTACAGCTCATTCTACTAGAGCTGTGGCTTCCACTTGGGCCTTTAAGAATGAGGCCTCTGTTGAACAGATTTGCAAGGCTGCAACTTGGTCTTCTCTTCATACTTTTTCCAAATTTTCCAAATTTGACACTTTTGCTTCTTCGGAGGCTGTTTTTTGGGAGAAAGGTTCTTCAGGCAGTGGTTCCTTCCGTATAGAGATCCTGCCTGTCCCTCCCGTCATCCGTGTACTTTAGCTTTGGTATTGGTATCCCATAAGTAATGATGACCCGTGGACTGACTACACTTAACAGGAGAAAACATAATTTATGCTTACCTGATAAATTCCTTTCTCCTGTAGTGTAGTCAGTCCACGGCCCGCCCTGTTTTTTATGGCAGGTCTAAATTTTTAAATTATACTCCAGTCACCACTGCACCCTATAGTTTCTCCTTTCTCGTTTGGTTCTCGGTCGAATGACTGGGTGTGACGTAGAGGGGAGGAGCTATATAGCAGCTCTGCTTGGGTGATCCTCTTGCACTTCCTGTTGGGGAGGAGTTAATATCCCATAAGTAATGATGACCCGTGGACTGACTACACTACAGGAGAAAGGAATTTATCAGGTAAGCATAAATTATGTTTTTCTCCCATGTCAGTTCGTTGAAGAAGGGCGTTAACAAAGCTTCTAGGGGGGGGTTATATAAATATTTCTATTGGTTTATATAGAGAATAGTTTCTTATTTTCACTTATAAATAACCAGACAAGAAAAATGTATTTATCTTTACATCACCTCAGATCTCCTATGGAGAAGTGCAATTATTTTTTTTTATTATAAATTTGAGCACACAGATGTGCTTCTCTAAAGGAAAGCTGAGGAAAACCCACAGAATTACACAGATAATTCTCTTTGTGAAAAAGTGCAAAACTGGCGTTTTCTACGTTTGCCAGTATTCCATGATGATTTGTAACAATTCTGTTATCTTGTGTGTTTGCAATACACTCTGAAATGGCCAGAGACACCATTTCTCCAACATAGGTGTGTCCGGTCCACGGCGTCATCCTTACTTGTGGGATATTCTCCTCCCCAACAGGAAATGGCAAAGAGCCCAGCAAAGCTGGTCACATGATCCCTCCTAGGCTCCGCCTTCCCCAGTCATTCTCTTTGCCGTTGTACAGGCAACATCTCCACGGAGATGGCTTAGAGTTTTTTAGTGTTTAACTGTAGTTTTTATTATTCAATCAAGAGTTTGTTATTTTAAAATAGTGCTGGTATGTACTATTTACTCTGAAACAGAAAAGAGAAGAAGATTTCTGTTTGTAAGAGGAAAATGATTTTAGCAACCGTTACTAAAATCGATGGCTGTTTCCACACAGGACTGTTGAGAGGAATTAACTTCAGTTGGGGGAACAGTGAGCAGACTTTTGCTGCTTGAGGTATGACACATTCTAACAAGACGATGTAATGCTGGAAGCTGTCATTTTCCCTATGGGATCCGGTAAGCCATTTTTATAACAGACAGAAAAAAAGGGCTTCACAAGGGCTTTTTAAGACTGTAGACATTTTCTCGGCTAAATCGATTTATATATAAACATATTTTATACTCCATAGCCTTGAGGAATTATTTTAATCTTGGGAATTTTGTAAAATAACCGGCAGGCACTGTATTGGACACCTTATTCTCTAGGGGCTTTCCCTAATCATAGGCAGAGTCTCATTTTCGCGCCTGTATTGCGCACTTGTTTTTGAGAAGCATGACATGCAGATGCATGTGTGAGGAGCTCTGATACATAGAAAAGACTTTCTGAAGGCGTCATTTGGTATCGTTTTCCCCTTTGGGCTTGGTTGGGTCTCAGCAAAGCAGATACCAGGGACTGTAAAGGGGTTAAATATAAAAACGGCTCCGGTTCCGTTATTTTAAGGGTTAAAGCTTCCAAATTTGGTGTGCAATACTTTTAAGGCTTTAAGACACTGTGGTGAAATTTTGGTGAATTTTGAACAATTCCTTCATACTTTTTCGCAATTGCAGTAATAAAGTGTGTTCAGTTTAAAATTTAAAGTGACAGTAACGGTTTTATTTTAAAACGTTTTTTGTACTTTGTTATCAAGTTTATGCCTGTTTAACATGTCTGAACTACCAGATAGACTGTGTTCTGAATGTGGGGAAGCCAAGGTTCCTTCTCATTTAAATAGATGTGATTTATGTGACACAAAATTTAGAGAAAATGATGCCCAAGATGATTCCTCAAGTGAGGGGAGTAAGCATGGTACTGCATAATCCCCTCCTTCGTCTACACCAGTCTTGCCCACACAGGAGGCCCCTAGTACATCTAGCGCGCCAATACTCCTTACTATGCAACAATTAACGGCTGTAATGGATAATTCTATCAAAAACATTTTAGCCAAAATGCCCACTTATCAGCGAAAGCGCGACTGCTCTGTTTTAGAAAATACTGAAGAGCATGAGGACGCTGATGATATTGGTTCTGAAGGGCCCCTACACCAGTCTGAGGGGGCCAGGGAGGTTTTGTCTGAGGGAGAAATTTCAGATTCAGAGAAAATTTCTCAACAAGCTGAACCTGATGTGATTACGTTTATATTTAAGTTGGAACATCTCCGCGCTCTGCTTAAGGAGGTGTTATCCACTCTGGATGATTGTGAGAATTTGGTCATTCCAGAGAAACTATGTAAAATGGACAAGTTCCTAGAGGTCCCGGGGCCCCCCGAAGCTTTTCCTATACCCAAGCGGGTGGCGGACATTGTAAATAAAGAATGGGAAAGGCCCGGTATACCTTTCGTCCCTCCCCCCATATTTAAAAAATTGTTTCCTATGGTCGACCCCAGAAAGGACTTATGGCAGACAGTCCCCAAGGTCGAGGGGGGCGGTTTCTACTCTAAACAAACGCACCACTATACCCATAGAAGATAGTTGTGCTTTCAAAGATCCTATGGATAAAAAATTAGAAGGTTTGCTTAAAAAGATGTTTGTTCAGCAAGGTTACCTTCTACAACCAATTTCATGCATTGTTCCTGTCACTACAGCCGCGTGTTTCTGGTTCGATGAGCTAGAAAAGGCGATCAATAATAATTCTTCTTCTTATGAGGAGATTATGGACAGAATTCGTGCTCTCAAATTGGCTAGTTCTTTCACCCTAGACGCCACTTTGCAATTGGCTAGGTTAGCGGCGAAAAATTCTGGGTTTGCTATTGTGGCGCGCAGAGTGCTTTGGTTAAAATCTTGGTCAGCGGATGCGTCTTCCAAGAACAAATTGCTTAACATTCCTTTCAAGGGGAAAACGCTGTTTGGCCCTGACTTGAAAGAGATTATCTCTGATATCACTGGGGGCAAGGGCCACGCCCTTCCTCAGGATAGGTCTTTCAAGGCCAAAAATAAACCTAATTTTCGTCCCTTTCGCAGAAACGGACCAGCCCCAAGTGCTACGTCCTCTAAGCAGGAGGGTAATACTTCTCAAGCCAAGCCAGCCTGGAGACCAATGCAAGGCTGGAACAAGGGAAAGCAGGCCAAGAAACCTGCCACTGCTACCAAGACAGCATGAGATGTTGGCCCCCGATCCGGGACTGGATCTGGTGGGGGGCAGACTCTCTCTCTTCACTCAGGCTTGGGCAAGAGATGTTCTGGATCCTTGGGCGCTAGAAATAGTCTCCCAAGGTTATCTTCTGGAATTCAAGGGGCTTCCCCCAAGGGGGAGGTTCCACAGGTCTCAATTGTCTTCAGACCACATAAAAAAACAGGCATTCTTGCATTGTGTAGAAGACCTGTTAAAAATGGGAGTGATTCATCCTGTTCCATTAGGAGAACAAGGGATGGGGTTCTACTCCAATCTGTTCGTAGTTCCCAAAAAAGAGGGAACGTTCAGACCAATCTTAGATCTCAAGATCCTAAACAGGTTTCTCAAGGTTCCATCGTTCAAAATGGAAACCATTCGAACAATTCTTCCTTCCATCCAGGAAGGTCAATTCATGACCACGGTGGATTTAAAGGATGCGTATCTACATATTCCTATCCACAAGGAACATCATCGGTTCCTAAGGTTCGCATTCCTGGACAAGCATTACCAGTTTGTGGCACTTCCGTTCGGATTAGCCACTGCTCCAAGGATTTTCACAAAGGTACTAGGGTCCCTTCTAGCTGTGCTAAGACCAAGGGGCATTGCAGTAGTACCTTACTTGGACGACATTCTGATTCAAGCGTCGTCCCTTCCTCAAGCAAAGGCTCACACGGACATTGTCCTGGCCTTTCTCAGATCTCACGGATGGAAAGTGAACGTAGAAAAGAGTTCTCTATCTCCGTCAACAAGGGTTCCCTTCTTGGGAACAATAATAGACTCCTTAGAAATGAGGATTTTTCTGACAGAGGCCAGAAAAACAAAACTTCTAAACTCTTGTCAAATACTTCATTCTGTTCCTCTTCCTTCCATAGCGCAGTGCATGGAAGTAATAGGTTTGATGGTAGCGGCAATGGACATAGTTCCTTTTGCGCGCATTCATCTAAGACCATTACAACTGTGCATGCTCAGTCAGTGGAATGGGGACTATACAGACTTGTCTCCGACGATACAAGTAAATCAGAGGACCAGAGATTCACTCCGTTGGTGGCTGTCCCTGGACAACCTGTCACAGGGGATGAGCTTCCGCAGACCAGAGTGGGTCATTGTCACGACCGACGCCAGTCTGGTGGGCTGGGGCGCGGTCTGGGGACCCCTGAAAGCTCAGGGTCTTTGGTCTCGGGAAGAATCTCTTCTACCGATAAATATTCTGGAACTGAGAGCGATATTCAATGCTCTCAAGGCTTGGCCTCAGCTAGCAAAGGCCAAGTTCATACGGTTTCAATCAGACAACATGACAACTGTTGCGTACATCAACCATCAGGGGGGAACAAGGAGTTCCCTGGCGATGGAATTAGTGACCAAAATCATTCAATGGGCGGCGACTCACTCCTGCCACTTGTCTGCAATCCACATCCCAGGAGTGGAAAATTGGGAAGCGGATTTTCTGAGTCGTCAGACATTTCATCCGGGGGAGTGGGAACTCCATCCGGAAATCTTTGCCCAAATTACTCAATTGTGGGGCATTCCAGACTTGGATCTGATGGCCTCTCGTCAGAACTTCAAGGTTCCTTGCTACGGGTCCAGATCCAGGGATCCCAAGGCGACTCTAGTAGATGCACTAGTAGCACCTTGGACCTTCAAACTAGCTTATGTATTCCCGCCGTTTCCTCTCATCCCCAGGCTGGTAGCCAGGATCAATCAGGAGAGGGCATCGGTGATCTTGATAGCTCCTGCGTGGCCACGCAGGACTTGGTATGCAGACCTGGTGAATATGTCATCGGCTCCACCATGGAAGCTACCTTTGAGACGAGACCTTCTTGTTCAAGGTCCGTTCGAACATCCGAATCTGGTCTCACTCCAACTGACTGCTTGGAGATTGAACGCTTGATCTTATCAAAGCGAGGATTCTCAGATTCTGTCATTGATACTCTTGTTCAGGCCAGAAAGCCTGTAACTAGAAAAATTTACCACAAAATATGGAAAAAATATATCTGTTGGTGTGAATCTAAAGGATTCCCTTGGGACAAGGTAAAAATTCCTAAGATTCTATCCTTTCTTCAAGAAGGTTTGGAGAAAGGATTATCTGCAAGTTCCTTAAAGGGACAGATTTCTGCCTTGTCTGTGTTACTTCACAAAAAGCTGGCAGCTGTGCCAGATGTTCAAGCCTTTGTTCAGGCTCTGGTTAGAATCAAGCCTGTTTACAAACCTTTGACTCCTCCTTGGAGTCTCAATTTAGTTCTTTCAGTTCTTCAGGGGGTTCCGTTTGAACCCTTACATTCCGTTGATATTAAGTTATTATCTTGGAAAGTTTTGTTTTTGGTTGCAATTTCTTCTGCTAGAAGAGTTTCAGAATTATCTGCTCTGCAGTGTTCTCCTCCTTATCTGGTGTTCCATGCAGATAAGGTGGTTTTACGTACTAAACCTGGTTTTCTTCCGAAAGTTGTTTCTAACAAAAACATTAACCAGGAGATAGTCGTGCCTTCTTTGTGTCCGAATCCAGTTTCAAAGAAGGAACGTTTGTTGCACAATTTGGATGTTGTTCGTGCTCTAAAATTCTATTTAGATGCTACAAAGGATTTTAGACAAACATCTTCCTTGTTTGTTGTTTATTCAGGTAAAAGGAGAGGTCAAAAAGCAACTTCTACCTCTCTCTCTTTTTGGATTAAAAGCATCATCAGATTGGCTTACGAGACTGCCGGACGGCAGCCTCCTGACAGAATCACAGCTCATTCCACTAGGGCTGTGGCTTCCACATGGGCCTTCAAGAACGAGGCTTCTGTTGATCAGATATGTAAGGCAGCGACTTGGTCTTCACTGCACACTTTTACTAAATTTTACAAGTTTGATACTTTTGCTTCTTCTGAGGCTATTTTTGGGAGAAAGGTTTTGCAAGCCGTGGTGCCTTCCATCTAGGTGACCTGATTTGCTCCCTCCCTTCATCCGTGTCCTAAAGCTTTGGTATTGGTTCCCACAAGTAAGGATGACGCCGTGGACCGGACACACCTATGTTGGAGAAAACAGAATTTATGTTTACCTGATAAATTACTTTCTCCAACGGTGTGTCCGGTCCACGGCCCGCCCTGGTTTTTTAATCAGGTCTGATAATTTATTTTCTTTAACTACAGTCACCACGGTATCATATGGTTTCTCCTATGCAAATATTCCTCCTTTACGTCGGTCGAATGACTGGGGAAGGCGGAGCCTAGGAGGGATCATGTGACCAGCTTTGCTGGGCTCTTTGCCATTTCCTGTTGGGGAGGAGAATATCCCACAAGTAAGGATGACGCCGTGGACCGGACACACCGTTGGAGAAAGTAATTTATCAGGTAAACATAAATTCTGTTTTTAGATGTATATTTCCTCAGTAGTGGGCTGAACAGAGATTTACATATCAATATGTATCTAATAGCCATAAATGTGATATTTTGTACAACTAAAATAACATAAAAAACATAACACAGATTTTGATAGCAGATAATTACCTAAAAAAAACATTGCTAAAATTAGACATTTCCTTGCACAAGATACAACCAAGATTTTAATCCACTCTCTCATCCTTTCCCGCCTCGACTACTGCAATTCCGTCCTCTCTGGTCTACCTAGCGGCCGCATAGCTCCTTTACAATCCATTATGAATGCCTCTGCCAGGCTCATCTTCCTTACCCTTCGCTCTTCATCTGCTGCACCTCTCTGCCATTCCCTTCACTGGCTTCCTCTTGCCTCTAGGATTAAACATAAAATCCTCACCCTGACATATAAAGCTCTCAACTGCACTGCTCCCCCCTACATCTCAGAACTTTTCTCTAGATACTCTCCCTCCCGTCCCCTTCGATCAGCTCAGGATTTCCTCCTCTCCTCCTCTCTTGTTACTTCCTCACATTCACGTTTACAGGACTTCTCCAGACTGGCCCCCATCTTGTGGAATTCCCTGCCTCGCTCCATAAGACTCTCCCCTAGTTTTAACAGCTTCAAGCACTCCCTAAAAACTTTACTATTCAGGGATGCATACAACCAACACTAACCTTTCCTAACGCCATTGCTTTTCCCCTTGAACCCCTTAGATTGTAAGCCTATGGGCCCAGCCGTTTACAGATCGCTTCATAAGAGCCGACTACAACAGTGAAACTCTCGGCAGGGCTCTCTACCCACTTGATCCCTACAAAAGCTATCCTGTACACCGTCTATGTTTACAGCGCTGCGGAATCTGTTGGCGCTCTACAAATACCTGATAATAATAATAATAATAATAATAATAAAAATGGAAGCAAATGTAGCTTTGTAGGACAGCCTTATGCTTACTCCAGACATTCTTGAAGTCCCCCACAGTGTTTGACTAATGGAAGTTAATTCTATGGCCCCTATTTAACAAAGGTCTGTCGTACCTGATCCGACAGTGCGGATCAGGTCCGACAGACCTCGCTGAATGCGGAGAGCAATACGCTCTCCGTATTCAGCATTGCACCAGCAGCTCACAAGAGCTGCTGATGCAACGCCGCCCCCTGCAGACTCGCGGCCAATTGGCCGCCAGCAGGGAGGTGTCAATCAACCTGATTGTACTCGATCGGGTTGAATTGCGGCGATTCCTGTCCGCCTGCTCAGAGCAGGCGGACAGGGTTATGAAGCAGCGGACTTTAGTCCGCTGCTTCATAACTGCTGTTTAGACTCGCCAGAAACACGGGACCACAAGCTCCGTACGGAGCTTGATAAATGGGCCCCTATGATTCAAGCACTTTTTTCTGTAAAGAAGCGCCTCTGCAAATTACACCTGAACCTACTAGCCATCAACTTGACATCATGATCCCTTGTTCTGGAATTGCTCTTTTGGTGTAAAATACTTATGGCCTCCATTTTAAACCCGATCTGCATGAAACGCGAGAATCAAAATCATGACAGCGACATTTCGCTATTAAATGATATTTGCATTTTTCATGATTCTGAGTTACAGTACGTTCATCTTCTGAAGCGGCATTTCTGTTGGCAATCACATATTTGTGATCAGGATTTAATCGTTTGCGGTTCGGTTCTGTTTAATTGCCAACCTAGATCAGTTACACAAGTTTTTACATTAAACAGAAGTCCCCAAAATTTACAGTTTCTAGAACCTCTCATAACCATCTTTTTACAGTAATAGCCCGACCTTGTTCTGTTCAGTGAGGTTTGGAACTTTTGGCGATAATCGCTTAGCGGTTTCACGATTAATAATAATAACTAGTATTTATATAGCGCCTTTCTCCCAGTGGGACTCAAAGCGTTTTTTCAGCGCTCGCTCTCGGAATTCACCAAATCGGAAGCTGAATAGTAATAGTTGTTATTATTACCCAATTTAATGGTACTCATTTTATCGACCTCGGAAGGATGAAGGGCTGAGTCGGCCCTGCCAGGATTCGAACCTGTGACCTTGGATCTTTTAAACAGGCTTTTGTTGTAGTCAGGGCATTTACCAACTGAGCTACGATTAACAGTGATCACTGTTTTAGAAGATGAGGGAAGTTGCGCCCTTTTTTTCATGCAGTGTTTTTTATTTTATATGAAATTCTCTTCAGAATGGGAAAACAAGGTTTTCTTAATAAATTAAATATTATTTAAAATAACTACTTTTTAAAATATTAAAAGTTGTGATTTCCAGTTTCTCTATGTTTCCTGCAGATTTAGTTAGCTAGATATATCACATATTTTAAATACACGTCTATTAAAACCACACAAAATAATAATTTCAATTCAACTCGCATCTGTTTTTACTTTATTCCCTGTGACGTTTTAGGGAATATGCCTCCCTTTCCGCAAACTGTCTAATAAATACATAAAAAATATTCTGCAGTACTGAAATTTTTAGCTTAAAGGGACATGAAACCCACATTTTTTCTTTCATGATTTAGAAGAGAATGCAATTTTAAACATTTTTCTAATTTACTTCTATTATCTAATTTGTTTTATTCTCTTGATATTCTTTGCTGAAAAGCATATCTAGATATGCTCAGTAGCTGCTGATTGGTTGCTGCACATAGAACCCTTGTGTGATTGGCTCACACATGTGCATTGCTTTTTCTACAACTAAGGATATTTAAAAAATGAAGCAAAATAAATAATAGAAGTAAATTGTAATGTTGTTTAAATTTGTATTCTCTATCCTAATCGTGAAAGAAAGATTTTGGTTTTAGTGGCCCTTTAAGCAGCGGTTTCAACAGGCTAAAGCATATATTTCAAATGATAAAGTAAATGTAAAGAAGCTAAAAAAAGTCAAATGGATCAGTGGCAACAAATTAAAAGGGATAGAAATTTACTGTGTAACGTCCCTTTATCAAAGTTTGTTTTTAATTTGGATTCAAGGTCAAGATAAAGGCTCCAGCACTAAAAATTTAATATTACTTTTGTAATTCACTCAAACTCAGCATGCATTTCCCATGTAAACACATTTACGATAACACACTTATAAGGAACATTCTTTTGAAATCTTTTTCAGCTGTAAAACTAATTCCACTGAGGACGTCAGGGATTTCTAATCTTTCTCTCTCTCTTCCAGTGTATTTGTAAATGTTTCAGGAGGGTCAGAAAGGGTTTCTTTAAAAATGCAATTCTTCTAGAGCAGCAGAGGCTTCTGGGAAGGTACATGTAAATGCCTATTTCATTCTCTGTAACGTGTTAGGCGATACTAGTTAAAAAAAATACACTCTAAAGATTGAAATGTTATGTGTTCTTAAAGGGACAGTCAACGCAAAAAAAAATATTTTTAAAAAAGATAGATAATCCCTTTATTACCCATTCCCCAGTTTTGCACAGAAAATATGGTTACATTAATACACTTTTTATCTCTGTGATTACCTTGTATCTAAGCATCTTCTAACGGCCCCCTGATCACATGACTATCTACTGACTGTACTGTGTTGTTAGAATCCATGGGCGTGAGCTCAATGTTATCTATTTCTCACATGAACTAGCTTCCCCTGATGTGAAAAGCAAATACAAAAGCATGTGATCATGGGGCTTTCTTTAGTGTCTTAGAAACAGACAGAAATTTAGAGGCTTAAAGGTTATAAAGTATATTAATATAACCCGGGAATGGGTAGTGATGTCATTATCTATCTTTTTAAACAATAACAATGTTTGTGTTGACTGTCCCTTTTAAAGGAACAGTAAAGCAGTTTTATATATTTAAAGTATGTATCACCAATTAAAGGAATTGGAAACCCAAACATTTCCTTTCATGGTTCAGATAGAGAATACAATTTTAAACAACTTTCCAATTTACTTAAATTTACTCCAATTTATCTAATTTCCTCCGTTCTCTTGGTATCATTTGTTGAAAAGCATACCTAGGTAGGCTCAGGAGCTGGGTGATAGCTGCTTATTGGTGGCTGCATATACAGTATATGCCTCTTTTAATTTTGCTCCTAGTAGTGCATTGCTGGATACTAAGAGAATGATGCAAAATTGATAATTAGAAGTAAATTGGAAAGTTTCTTAAAAATGTATGCTCTATCTTATTCATGAAAGAAACATTTTGGGTTTTCTGTCCCTTTTAAGGACTGCATTGTAAAAACATATATAGGTTTAGAACTGTCTAATAATGATTTACTCCTATTATCAATGTTTCTTCGTTCTCTTGTATCTTCATATTTGTATCTACGTTTAGCCACCAATCAGCAAGCCCTACCCAGGTGCTGAACCAAAAATTGGCCAGCTCCTAAGCTTATATTACTGCTTTTTCAAACACAGATACCAATAAAATGAAGAAAAATTGATTATAGGAGTAAATTAGAAAGTTGCTTAAAATTGCATGCTCTATCCTAATCCTGAAAGAAAAAAAGTGGGTTTAGTGTCCCTTTAAGTAAAAGCTGTTTACACTTAGAGACTGTGCACTGTATTTTTCCCCATGTGATCCATTTTACTTGCTGAAGTGAATAGTGTGTTTATCTTTATTTTGTTGTTTGAAATAGCTGCTTTTGCCAGTTGAAGCTGCAACCTATACTGAAAATGTCAATACTGCAGTAATGGGTACAGAAAAGCTATGTAAACTAGATCCATTATAAGAAATCACACTCCTATTGGAAGTGGGTGGAAGACATAGGTATGAAAAAGGTTAATTTTCAGTTGTTATCTCAGACAGAGATACAAAGAGGAAGCCTTTGTGTTTACATTGAGTGATAAGAATGAGATCAGTTCTCCCTGCAAGCTCACACCATTTTAACAGGTTGTGATTTCAAAGAGCAAAACAGATATTTAATATACAAAAGTAAAACAAAAGGAGCAATTTTCCTAACATTTTACAATCTGCAACTGGTATGAAAATTCATTGGAAACACATTAAGGGGGAAACAATTTTACAGTACACTATCCCTTGTTTCTGTACAATGAATTTTTTGACTCTACTGCTCATTAGCTTTTATGGACAAATTACACAGAAACAGTTTTTTTGTATTTTTTTGCACATTTATTTTTTTTAAAAACAATGCACATCCCTTTAATTCATTTAATTGTAATTGGGTGTACCCACTGCTCTAAGCAATCAATTCATAGTTTAATAAATGGAATCAATCTTTCCTAAAACTTTCTCAGAAGTGATTATGTCCTGGATTCTACTCTTTCCGAAATCTGTGTTGCAATTGGATAGAGTGGTGTTTTTTTTTAATGTCAATTATTAATTATTATACATTGATATTGCATAGTTGCCAACAGTCCCTGATTTCCAGGGACAGTCCCTGGATTTTGTTGTATGTCCCTGGATTGTTTTTTGTCCCTGGAAATGTCCCTGGAAATCTCTTTTGCACACCATTTGTTGTTTGCATATATATATATATATATATATATATATATATATATATATATATATATATATACACACACACATATATACAGATAGATAGATAGATAGATAGATAGATGATACATAGATATAGTGTATTATTTAAATATAATTCATTCCTAATGGAATATTGTTATTATTATTGAATGGTTTCACATATTATTGGTCTTTCTAATTTTGATGCTGTGTTGTAAAAATAACCATATGCCCAGAATGTCTTCCAGAGACTGGGTAGGTATAAGAGCTCGGTGCTGTAATCTGTATAATAAACTATGGATAAGTCTAAATTATACTATTACTTTCAAATGGGTCTGTTTTGATTGCAGAGCTGAGTGGGCGGAGCAGTTGAACATTAGGTCGTCAATACTCCAGTTACCCGCTTGCTTGATCTGCTGCAAAGTGTCCCTGGAATTTTTTTTGAAATGTTGGCAACTATGATATTGATATCTGTATCAATTTCACTACTGTCAATATCTTGTAGATGTTTTCTGTGTTTTTATATTTAAAGGGACACTCAAGTCAAAATTAAACTTTTACGATTGAAATAGAGCAGCAATTTAAACAACTTTCCAATTTACTTCCATTGACAAAACGTGCAAATTCTGAGCATGTGCAAGAATTCACTGAATATATACGTATATGCATTTGTGATTGGCTGATGGCTGTCACATGATACAGGAGTGGAGGAAATAGCCATAACTTTCAAATAAGTCAGATAAAAATCGCCGGAAACAGAAGTTATGAAGCGGCGGTCTAAAGACCGCTGCTCCGTAACTTGTCCTCCAGCTCTGAGGCTGCGGACAGAAATCAGCCCGATCGAATAAGATTGGGTTGATTGACACTCCCTGCTAGCAGCCAATTGGCTGCAAATCTGCAGGGGTCGGCATTGCACCAGCAGTTCACAAGAATTGCTGGTGCAATGATAAATGCCGACAGAGTATGCTGTCGGCATTTATCGATGTGCAGCGGACATGAAACGCTACATCGTATCATATCCGCTCGCACTATGTTAAATATACCCCTAAGTGCTATTGCATTGTCTTTTTATCATGCGTTTGCTGATTATGCAAATCTACTGTATTTACTAGTCCTTTAATGGACGGTGATGATGTATTCAGTATAGATTAATTGGCGTGATTTGATCATCCTCAAAAAAGAGCTGCCGTGGTTGTTGGCATGGTCAGCACCATCTTGTTTTTTGAGGGTGAGCATGTGCACATCGGTGGCTAATAACGTTTACCCTATGTATGTTATCAGTCATTCTGTTAGTGTTGAGCATTTGGCTGTTAAATTTGAAGTGTCTGTTTTCTCAATAACTTGTTGTTGGGTTTATTATGGTCACCAAAATCCATGCAAAGTATATATTTAATATTTTATAAAACGGAAAGGACTTAATTACACTAAAAAAAACAATTAATAAAATCTGCCCCAAGTGTGTCAAACATCCCTGAGGTTAATTTATTTTATAGTGTGCTATTCGTCCTTTTTTAAAGGGACATGAAACCCACAGTTTCTTTCATGATTCAGATAGAACATGCAGTTTTAAACAACTTTCTAATTTACTTCTATTATCAAATTTTCTTAATTCTCTTAGTATCTTTTGTTGAAAAGAAGGGACGTAAAATTAGGAACGGGCACGTGTCCGAAGCACTAGATGGCAGCACTTTTTCTAGCCATGTAGTGCCCCAGACAAATATCTAGGTACTGTAGCTCTTCAACAAAGAATATACCATGGGAACGAAGCAAATTTGATAATAGAATAATATTGGAAACTTTTTTAAAAAATTGTAAAAATGTCTGGGTTTCATATATCTTTAAGGATTTAGACACTACAATGTGTTTATTAACAATTTTGCATATTTCTTTTAGTAAAAAGCACAAATGTGCGGTGGTCAAAACAAAAAATCCTTAGTGTCTATGGGGGCGAGTAATAAAACTCATGTCGGATATCACTCGACCGCTAAGCCAATGGAGCGAAAACAATATACTCAAGCAGGGGTGTTCTTCATGTAGTTATGTGCTATATTATTTGAATGAAAAAGTAAGACATATGCAATATCCCTTTAATTCTGCCACAAAACTTTATTATTATTAATAATAAACCTTTGTTTCATAAGTATTACGACTAAATATAATATTTCATGTGTTTTGTTAGGCAAACTAGCAATCAATAATAAAAGTGCTAATTTTTAAAGCATTATTTTTTGATGGCAACAATTAAAGGGACACTGAACTCAATTTTTTTCTTTTGTGATTCAGATAGAGCATGCAATTTTAAGCAACTTACTAATTTACACTATTATCAACATTTTCTTCATTCTCTTGATATCTTTATTTGAAATGCAAGAATATAAGTTTAGATGCCAGCCCTTTTTTGGTGGGTTATTCTTGCTGATCGGTGGATAAATCCATTCACCAATTAAAAAGTGCTGTCCAGAGTTCAGAACAAAAAAAAGAAGCTTGGATGCCTTCTTTTTCAAATAAAGATAGCAAGTGAACGAAGAAAAATTGATAATAGGAGCATATTAGAAAGTTGCTTAAAATTGCATGCTCTATCTGAATCACAAAAGAAAAAGGGTTCAGTGTCCCTTTAACTCACTTATTATGAAAGCCATGAGCACGGTAATAGGGCACCCCAGAAAAGTTTCACCTGCGCTAACCATCCACTTGTAATGCCAGATTTGTTTTTTTTCTATACATGAGTCCCAGTCCAAGATTACACACCCTGCACTATCGATTGCGCTCAACTTCTAATCTGGCTATATAATTTGAGTACATTAATTAACACATAAAAAGCAAAGAGTTCATCTGTGTTAAACGGATAGACTCTCTTAATACATGGCTAAAAGGGAATCTTTCATGATTCAGATAGAACATGCAATTTTAAACAACTTTCCAATTTACTTCTATTATCAAATTTTCTAAACTCAGGAGCATGCACGTGTTCACAACACTATATGGCCGCAGTTTTGCAACAATGCTATACATTAGCAAGAGCACTAGATGACAGCACCATTTCCTGTCATCTAGTCCTCCAAACAAGTGCACACTACCTATCTAGATATCTCTTCAACAAAGAATTGCATGAGAACGACACAAATTTGGTAATAGAAGTAAATTGAAAACTTTATCTGAATCAGGAAAGAAAAAAAATTGGATTTCATGTCCCTTTAACACAACCCACAAAGTCCTAGTTCTACTTTTTAACTTGTCAAATCGTTCACAGGATCCTCTGTATTCTTGGTAACTCCTTAGTGACCCCTTTTATAATAGGAGATATTTGTCTTGGACAGCCCCATGATGCCTTTCTACTGTTTGTATTGACTTAGCTTGTTTTACATACGCTATGAGAAGAAGACACGTTAGAGGTGTGTTGTCCTGGCGATACTAGAATACTAGGCACAGTATTGTGCTCACATTTAGAATGTTTGCTCCTCGGGTACCATTTTATTATGTCAAGATCAACAGCAAATACTTTGAGCCACTAAAGCCCCACTTATAAAGTTGTGTGAGAGAGCCCACAACCCACAGGTAAGAAGCGCACTGTTTTTTTAACCGCTGCTTCCTAACCTGATGTCGTTAAGAAAAAGCAACAAGAAAGAGGCGCCAATGGTGCAGATCAATGGGGGTTTTTAATTTACCAAACGTATGTGAACACTAGGTACTCACAATAAGAGGAGGCACTCAGTTGTGCCGGTAGACACAGGCTGGGTTTTAACAGCAATCCAGCTGGCTGAACAAGGAAGCAGCTCTCTATCAGCATCCAATAGGAGGAAATCTAAAAAGTGTAAGCAGGGATAGAGGCGCCAATGGTGCAGATAAATGGTGGTACAGTTAGCACTAATAGCCCACTCTACACAAAGTACTCACATTTATTGAAGGCACTCACTTGTACCTATAGAAGCGGGCTGGATTTTAGCAGCAATCCAGCTGGCTGATCCAGGGTAGAATGGCTGGTTCGTGGGTGTCAGAGTGCAGATACTCTAAAGTAGCATAGCTAGGCAGTACCATACATAACACTGAGAGTGGATGTATAATAAAAAAATGGATTTATTTAAAACATATAAAAAAGTTTACCACTCATCACAGTGTTAAAAAAGCAATTGGTACATCAGGAATACATGCGACGCGTTTCTCAGTTACAACTGTTTCCTCAGGCATGTTTCTAAACAAATCTTTACTCCTTATATAGGGCTATGCTACTGAAATACACCCACATCCCTCCCCCAACAATTGGCATGACACAAACCAATCAATATCCCTCATTCAAAATAGATCAGCCCCTGTGGTTATATGATCATATAAATACTTAGATCGGGATATAGTTACTTATAATATAAATAAATGACCTTACTGCTTCTTAAATTCTGTGTATATATGTATAAATGTTTCGGCGTGTCATGGTATTTTAATGGCCAACATTTGATAATTACGAATATTCGTCAGTTCTATGTTTTGATTGGATGTCCTAGCCGTCACTCATAGTGTGTTAATAGGACCTGTGCTTATTGCTTAGGATTCGTCCATATAGCTGTCAATCAAAACTACTTGTCAGTTGTTGCTAATAAGTTAAGCTTCCAATAGAAAAGCTAATATCGGGCGTGCCCCTAATTTTGCTGTCATCGGTATTGCACTACAATAGACGCCCATCAAGGAAATATATTGGTTGCTCCATGGTGATTGGTTGCTCCATAGTGATTGTAAACAGTGTATCCCATTGGTCCTACTACCGGATGTTATATTGGAGCGGGGATCACTATTGGTCAGTAAAAAATGTAAACACGGGGGGCGGGTCCGAACACCGACCAAGATGGCTGCTTTTCACTTTGGCTGAATTCTGGAGCTGAAGGAACCGTTGCCTAACGCTTCACAAGCATATGACTCAAGCTCTAAACTGTAATGGTTTTATAGTTTAATATACAGAGAACGGACACATATGTTTTTGGACTTTGAATTTCAGCCAGGCAGACCGGTTTAAGTGAGGTGCGCAGCGGAGGCCTAGCAATAGACCTGACTCCTCATTTACCCTCCCTAAGTCCTGATATGTCAGGAGTAACAGCCGTATGAGCTGTCTTGCTATATGGAAACGTAGTGTATACAACTATATGGAACTACCTGCCACCTATTATTGTTTTAAAGAGAGCAGCAAAACTGAATCCAGCTATGGCGGAGATATATCAAGCGCTGCAGACTTTGCTGGATCAGTTCGAATTTCAGATGCGCAAAGTTATAACGGAGGGAATGAAACCCCTAACCCAGGGAACACCTACTAGTGAGCTGTTTGGCCGTGACAATAAAGGAGACAGCAGATTTGAAGCGGATACAGGCTTGCAGGGTTTAGAGAGGAACGGTGTCAAGACGGATCAGGTGCCAGAGCTCTATAGCCCATTACTTATGCACCAATCCTCACATACCGGAGCAACCCATAGCCCCGACCTTGCAGAGATCCTGGTGCGGCCACAGAGAGAAGTCAGCATGCAGTGGAAAATGCAGAGGCTGCAGAGTTCTATGCCGCTCGTACTGATCGGCTCCATGCCAAAATCTGTTTGTGACTCCAGTTGGTCCCATGAGGGGAGTAATGCGGGCAATCATGTAGGTCTGTACAGAAAGCCTGTTAAGTATACGGAGATCCGCAGTCAATTTTGGATGGCTCACGTAGTTTCAGGCCTGAGGAGATCGAGATTCGATAGAGACTTTTACAGTCGGTATGTATCTCTAGTGCAGCTGCCCCAACTTCTGTTTCCACGGTGGCCAATAAAGGTTGGAGTGGGCTAAAGAGAGTAATCTGGGACCCAGGGCTAATATAACACGCTGCAGATACGACCACCCGGTCGCTACAAGAACTTATTGCTGAGCCCTGGTTGATGAACCTGACCCCTGGGGAGGACATAACAGTAGGTTGAGTTAACAGGCAGCCACTTTCTATTTACTTCTAGAGGAAAGTGGTTAAATTTTTGGCTATCCTTATGAAGACATGTCTGAGATACCTTTGATAGCTTATGACTACCTAATATCCACTGAAATATGGACATATATACATCTTGTCTACAGCAACTTTTATAAGCTAACCAAGTTTCATGTTATGGCGCCTGTATGTTATATGCATTGTCTCTGCTCACTGTTCTTTATTTTGTGTTCATCACCTGCCTGTATAGTACAATATCTTTGTCTCAATGTCCACAGGGTAACCTGTTAGGGTTAGTAACTGGTTTAGAGGGTCCACTGATAGGATGTTGTATTATTTCACTAACTGTCTACCCACTTAGTAGACCTTAGCACATACCCTTCAAAATATAATCCTAAACCCACAGTGTTATTATTGACTATCTAAGATGACAATTTATTTTACCAAGGTTAACATGGTTAGTCCCACATATCAATAGATCTATTAGCATTAACTAGTTGTTTCCGTATGTATTTGGGTGTATGATACATCAAGTTACTAAGGTTTACTTATGTGTTTGTGTTATATTGACTGTATCATCTATATAAATTTAAAAAGAGGTTCGACCACAAATTGGGACCCAAAAGTGGCCCCCTACATTTCAAATACCTTCCTCTTATTTCAGCTTTCTAATGGTTAATGGGGTCCAAAAGTGGCCCTTTTGTCAGTTGAAGGGCTCTGAGATAAGGCGCTATGGTTCTTACAGCTCCATATTTATTGTACCTCATCATTGTTTATTGCATAACTGATTTAATTTATTGCTCTTTCTTTTGAGTGTACTCATGTATACATATTGTGATGGAACATGTCTATTTTTTATGTATCGCTGGCAAACCTCAATAAAAATATTTATAAAAAAAAAAAAATGTAAACACATAATTCTATTAACTGCCTTAAAATTGGAGTTATATTGTGTGACAAATAGAGGTTGTCCCTGATGGCTTGTATTATCCGTCCCTTTTTTAGTCTTGCAGGATAACAACGAACTTCTGTCTAGTGATCTTGCTCTATTGTAGCCATATTCTATTAGGCCCTTCGGATAGCCTTTTTCCCTAAATCTGTCCTTCAATATACAAGACTGTTCATCATACATATTAGTAGAACTACAATTACGCCTAATGCGGCAAAATTGGCTGTAAGGAATATTGATTTTCCAGTTATTATAATGGTTACTGGAGTAATGTAGAAAATTATTACAGTCTACTGACTTGAAGTAGGTGGAGGTACATACCGTACCATTAGGCCCCCACGTTAGCAATAAATCCAAAAATTAAATTGTTTGTATCTGTATATTGGATGTGAGATCTATACCCATATTGTTATTATTTAGGAAGTTTACAAATTCTTGTGCTTCACAGGTGGGGCCCTCAAAAATGAATAGTAGATCATCTATGTAACGGCCATAGAACACCAGATTGCCCCTCCACTTTGTATTGTAGATGTAAGTTTCTTCGAAGATCCCCATGAAGAGATTAGCAAAGCTAGGGGCAAATCTGGTGCCCATGGCCGTTCCCTTGGTCTGCAGGTAAAACTGGTCCAAAAATTGAAAGTAGTTATGTTTAAGTATGAAATCTATCAAAGTTATGAGATATTCTTTTTGTTTGTCAGGCATGTATATGTCTCTATTCAGAAAAATCGAGGTAGTTTTTAACCCCCATTCATGTGAGATATTAGAATATAGGGCTCCTACATCGCAGGACAGCCATATATAATTGTTTTTATATTGTATATTTGTGAGTTTTTGTAACAAATCTGTAGTATCTTTAATGAATGAGGGGAGGTGTTGGACATATTTTTGCAAGAACGTGTCTACGTATTCACTTAACCTATCGGTTATGCTGTTAATGCCCGCTATAATGGGTCGTCCCGGTGGTTTAAGGGCATCTTTATGTAACTTTGGGAGATGGTAGTAATAAGGCACACTAGAATGGTCGGGAAGTAAGTATCTTTTTTCTTTCTTACTTAGAATGCCCATTTTACTACCATCTTCCAAAATTTGAACCAGTTTTTTCGAAAATATTGATGTGGGATCCTGGGCTAATTTCCTGTAATAATTGGTATAATGAATTATACGTTCCGCTTCTCCAGTATAATCAGAGTAATTCTGGATAACCAAAGCCCCACCCTTATCTGCCTGACGGATGACAATATTTTTGTCACCCGTCAGACGTCTGAGGGCTTTCTCCTCATTTGGCCAGATTCTCTTATTGCCACTGATGTGATTGGGAATGGTCTCCCAATCATCCAATACTAATTGCTGAAATAGATCTATGTATGACACATCCTCTTTAGGCGGATTAAATGTCGACATAGGTGCAAGTGAGGTGTGTATGACAGAGTCAAATAGTTCCTCAGTGAGCTGTTCAGGTTCACAATATATAATGGGAGATACATTCCTATTGGGTAGGTTATCTAAAAGTATAGGTGTGCCCTCTATGTTGTTTTTCCTAAGTGACTTTAAGGCAAAATATCTTTGTAGTGATAATTTCCTCGTGTATTTGTTGAGGTCTACAAAGAGATGGAATAAGTTATGTGTTTTAGGCGGGCAATAGGATAAGCCCCTACCCAGGACCCTTATCTCGTCATTAGACAGAACGTGTGAGGAAAGATTATATATTCCCTTTTTGAGTGTGTCTAATTTCTCTTTTTGTTTGGTTTTGCCTCTGCCTCTCCGTCCCCATTTGGGAACGGTCTTTTTTTGCCGTTTTGGAGCTGCTTGGGAGGCAACTGCTGGTTCCTCCTCCATAGTGGAGCGAGGTTGGGTGCCCCTAAAAAAACGTCATTAGAGGTGGTGGCCTGATTCTCATAGTGTGGAATTTGGTTATTACCATTTCCACACTGTCCCGGGTTATTATCCGAATTAAAGGAAGAGAATCTGTTTTGTACTGGGATCATATTGGGGTTGTCATAGTGGTTCTGTGTGTTATCTTGATAGGATAGCTGTTTGTTCTGATAGCTCCTAGCTTGATGATTCTCATCATTCCGACTATTCTGTCGTCTATCCTGCTGCATATTATGGTAGTTCCTACCATGTCCTAGGTTTTGGTGGTGATAGGTGTTTTGGTGATGATAATTACCTCCCTGGTTCACATTCTGGCTGGTCGATTTTTTCTTATTGCCCTTGCCATGTGATACTGTAGTCCAATTGTCATTCTTATTAGTGTGAGTGTAAGTATGAACCTCTCCCTTACTATAGTCTTCCTCATCCCTCTTTAATTTTTTATTTTTAATAGCAATGATTTCCATTTGATATTCATCCACTGCTTTTATAGTTTGGGTATTTAATTTAGAGTATTCAGAATGCTCTTTCAATGGTTCTAAGTCTTTCTGTACAGTGTCTATTTGAATGGAAACCTCTGCTATTAGTTTTTCCCTATGGGCAATGAGGAGGTCGATAAGGTGAAAAGAACAATCATCTAGGGCTTCATACCATTTGGTTAAGAGGTCTGTGTCATTTTTAAAAGAACAATTCTTAAATAGTCTCAAACCCCTAGGTATTTGCTTTTTCTCCTTATATTTCTTGAGACAATCAATGTCCCACCAATGTCTGTGTTCAGTTTTCAGTAGGTCTTCTAATTTAGAAAATAGATTTTCTACATTAATGATGGGTATAGAGGTGGAGGGAGAGTCTATATAATTATTGCCCTGTTGGTAACTTAATCTACGTTGATTCCTTTCAACAGATGACAGCATAATGGCCAGGGTATGTGTACCCCAATATGTGGTTATCTGTCAAAAGTATATGATTGGTACAATATTTTTATAAAGTTATAACTAGATACCAGTTATGACATATAACACAAAAGAGATATATAAACAGTGGAATAATGTCACCCCAAATCCTGAGAAAAAGTCCACAGACAAGAGTCCAACACCAATTGGTGAACACAATAAGTCCCCAGATCCTTTCTGCGAGTGATGTTGTTGTTCAGATCTCACCAAGACGAGGGCTGCTCTCCAACCAAATCCAAACGAAAACAATCTGTTAAGAAAAAGCAACAAGAAAGAGGCGCCAATGGTGCAGATCAATGGGGGTTTTTAATTTACCAAACGTATGTGAACACTAGGTACTCACAATAAGAGGAGGCACATCTACAATACAAAGTGGAGGGGCAATCTGGTGTTCTATGGCCGTTACATAGATGATCTACTATTCATTTTTGAGGGCCCCACCTGTGAAGCACAAGAATGTGTAAACTTCCTAAATAATAACAATATGGGTATAGATCTCACATCCAATATACAGATACAAACAATTTAATTTTTGGATTTATTGCTAACGTGGGGGCCTAATGGTACGGTATGTACCTCCATCTACATCAAGTCAGTAGACTGTAATAATTTTCTACATTACTCCAGTAACCATTATAATAACTGGAAAATCAATATTCCTTACAGCCAATTTTGCCGCATTAGGCGTAATTGTAGTTCTACTAATATGTATGATGAACAGTCTTGTATATTGAAGGACAGATTTAGGGAAAAAGGCTATCCGAAGGGCCTAATAGAATATGGCTACAATAGAGCAAGATCACTAGACAGAAGTTCGTTGTTATCCTGCAAGACTAAAAAAGGGACGGATAATACAAGCCATCAGGGACAACCTCTATTTGTCACACAATATAACTCCAATTTTAAGGCAGTTAATAGAATTATAAAAAAACACTGGCATATCTTGCTCAGAGATCCCTTACTAAAAAAAGTGCTGGCCCCTCAACCTAAGATAGTGTATAGGAGGGCGCCAACCCTGAAACAAAAACTAGCACCTAGTAAGATAGTCATGACAAAAAAGCACAATAAATACAATAACAATGGACCTAGAAGTCAGGATCACACGAATGAGAGGATCAGTAACAACATTGGGACCTATAGATGTGGACATAGACGGTGCCATATGTGTAAGTTTATTACACATGGAAAAAAATCCATAATATCACATGCAACAGGGGAAGAACACCAGATTAGAGAACATCTGACATGTAATGCTGGTTATGTAATTTATGCACTCACTTGTGCATGTGGGGTCCAGTATATTGGACGCACCTCTAGGAAGGTACACCTCAGGTGGGGAGAACACAAACGGAATATAATCAAACATTCATCCAAACATAGTGTATCAAGGCACTATTGCATTAAAAGTAGGACAGGCAAATGCCAATTCAGTATTACACCTTTGGAGAGCATTCCCAGTAGTCATCATTATAATAGATTCACGCATCTAAGACAAAGGGAAACATATTGGATTTTTAAATTCCAAACACTATTCCCCACAGGGCTAAATGAAGTTATAGATTCTCTAGCTTTTGTTTAGCTTTTTGGTAGATGTACAGCTTATACGTATCATAATAGAGACTGGAATAGTGTAGTTCCCACAGTTAGTTCTGCTACCCCATTAGGGAGGGTTGTCCTACTAGTGTCCATGTCTGATAGACCATTTAATAGGTCCCAGATGGTACATTCAACTTATACATTCACCATTATTTTCATTTACACATACACATTCTAAGATAGAACATAAGTACCTTTATAGGTACTATTTAATTACATTAGCACAACCCGTTTTGGTTTTTATCACTTAGACTTTATATCTATCCTAGGCCATTCATTGATTATGTGGTGGCTACACTTGCACGAGTAGGAGGTTCACCTATCACTTCAACTTTAATTTCACACACTTTGTATCTATCCATGTTTTGGATGCATTAAAATGAGCAAATTTATGGCGCTATTTATCCACACACATATCACTTTATATGTAGTGGATGTATTTAAATGAGCAAATATATTGCACTATTCACGGATATCAACATCACTTCACATGAAATGACACTACGTTTCAAATAACATTTTTGAAACTCATTATTTAAATAATATAGATCATCAGACCGGATATCTTTATTCACATTATGTTCTATTTACACTTATTCTTATGTCTCAAATAAACTGCACTTTGTAGAGGGATCGCTCTTTTTGATACTGATATTACCCGGGGTCCGGACCAATAGGGCACTGTGTTTACATTTTTTACTGACCAATAGTGATCCCCGCTCCAATATAACATCCGGTAGTAGGACCAATGGGATACACTGTTTACAATCACTATGGAGCAACCAATCACCATGGAGCAACCAATATATTTCCTTGATGGGCGTCTATTGTAGTGCAATACCGATGACAGCAAAATTAGGGGCACGCCCGATATTAGCTTTTCTATTGGAAGCTTAACTTATTAGCAACAACTGACAAGTAGTTTTGATTGACAGCTATATGGACGAATCCTAAGCAATAAGCACAGGTCCTATTAACACACTATGAGTGACGGCTAGGACATCCAATCAAAACATAGAACTGACGAATATTCGTAATTATCAAATGTTGGCCATTAAAATACCATGACACGCCGAAACATTTATACATATATACACAGAATTTAAGAAGCAGTAAGGTCATTTATTTATATTATAAGTAACTATATCCCGATCTAAGTATTTATATGATCATATAACCACAGGGGCTGATCTATTTTGAATGAGGGATATTGATTGGTTTGTGTCATGCCAATTGTTGGGGGAGGGATGTGGGTGTATTTCAGTAGCATAGCCCTATATAAGGAGTAAAGATTTGTTTAGAAACATGCCTGAGGAAACAGTTGTAACTGAGAAACGCGTCGCATGTATTCCTGATGTACCAATTGCTTTTTTAACACTGTGATGAGTGGTAAACTTTTTTATATGTTTTAAATAAATCCATTTTTTTATTATACATCCACTCTCAGTGTTATGTATGGTACTGCCTAGCTATGCTACTTTAGAGTATCTGCACTCTGACACCCACGAACCAGCCATTCTACCCTGGATCAGCCAGCTGGATTGCTGCTAAAATCCAGCCCGCTTCTATAGGTACAAGTGAGTGCCTTCAATAAATGTGAGTACTTTGTGTAGAGTGGGCTATTAGTGCTAACTGTACCACCATTTATCTGCACCATTGGCGCCTCTATCCCTGCTTACACTTTTTAGATTTCCTCCTATTGGATGCTGATAGAGAGCTGCTTCCTTGTTCAGCCAGCTGGATTGCTGTTAAAACCCAGCCTGTGTCTACCGGCACAACTGAGTGCCTCCTCTTATTGTGAGTTACCTAGTGGTCACATACGTTTGGTAAATTAAAAACCCCCATTGATCTGCACCATTGGCGCCTCTTTCGTGTTGCTTTTTCTTAACGACATCAGGTTAGGAAGCAGCGGTTAAAAAAACAGTGCGCTTCTTACCTGTGGGTTGTGGGCTCGGGCGTTGCTTGTGCAATGGTATATTCTGCTGCCCAAGGCCCAGAAGACGTAGACAGGTACCCTGTATGGGGACCTCCTCCACACGGAAATTTATAAATGGGTGCTCTATGTCTTGCTTTTAATACTACAGAACTGTGTTGATGCTCTGTTGGGGGTCTGTTTCCACTCAAATAACCAGGGTTTGTCTCGCTGGGGGGGGGGGGGGGGGGGCTGGTGTGCCCCAGCTCGCCTCTCACGCACCACTGGTGGTGCCTGCAAACACGTGAGTTGCCATTTGTCTGTTTCTTGCAGCATTTCACTTGTCCTAACATACTCACCCTATGAAGCGCCTCCATTTCTCCTTTCTCATATTGCTTTTAATACTGGTAAGTATAGTGGATGACCATAGTGTGGCCTATGAGGCCCTTATGCTGGGCATAAATCTCATAACATACCTCAGCTATTATGTATTCCAAAAAAACAAGAATTTATCATTTTACACTGTAATTGTGTTAGCATGTTTTACAATGTTTTGCAAATCAAGAGCATTTAGGGATACACCTCTTGAAAAACCTGGCGTGATCTAATATTTAAAGGGACATTCCAGCCAAAATTTGAATCCACCTGGATTCTTTTCAGCTGTGAATAGCATTTTTGTAATATACATGTATTTGCAAAAAGGCATTTAATAAAATAAATAGCTGTTTCAAATGTGTATTTAAGTATGCACTGTGCACCAGCATTTTAAACCCAGCACTTGCTCAGAGAGCCTAAGGGGCTTGTACCATCTGGTAATGACTCAATTTGTTAATGGCTGACATGATACAAGCCCCACTGGCGCTCTGAGCAGCTGCAGTATTTAAAATGCTGGTGTACTGCAAATATCTAGCTATGCTTCCTCTATGTGCAATTACATTTTGACTGGAATATCCCTTTAAGTATGATAGAGGCACCCTTGCCTGTCTGGTGGAAATGGAACAATATTTTTTTTTACAGAAATAGCAAGCACATCAAATAATTACTGTATATTGTAAAGTTGGTTTTATTTTTATTTATTTGCCCCCCCCCTTTTTTTTTTTTTTTAACAGAGAGACTAAAGTCTCATGCCCTTTTAAATACTTTTTCTTTCTGTAAAATATTTCCCAGTTAAAAGGGACATGAAACCCAAAAAAATTATTTCATGATTCAGATAGAGAAAACTATTTTAAACAACTTTTAAATTTTCTTCTATTATCTCATTTGTTTCATTCACTTCGTATTATTTGTTGAAGGATCAGCAATGCACTACTGGTTTCTAACTGAAAACATGGATGAGCCAATGACAATCGGCATATATATGCAGCCACCAATCAACAGCTAGAACCTAGGTTCTCTGCTGCTCCTGAGCTTGCCTAGATAAACCTTTCAGCAAAGGATAACAAGAGAATGAAGCAAATTAAATAATATAAGTACATTTGAAAGTTTTTTAAAATTGTATTCTCTGTCTGAATCATGAAAGAAAATTTTTGGGTTTCATGTCCCTTTTAAGTACCCCAGAAAATATTGTATTTTTTAAATGTATTTGGATGATTTTATTTTCATAATATAGTTTAACTTATAAAATATAATTTTTTTTTTAGCGTCTAAGAAATCTGTAAATTGGCGTCTTGGAGCAGATGAAGAAGTTTGGGTCTGGGTGATGGGGGAGCACACATCAGACAAATCTTATGATATCGTGTGTGATGAGATCATCTCTGAACGGGCTCGTAAGCAAGCAGAGAAAGAGGCTGAGGAGCGAAGGTAAACAATATTAAGAAATAACAGGCTTACTGAAATGAGCATTGTTAGGTCAAGCGCTTCTACGGCCAATAAGATACAAGCATGTAAAAGAGGCATTGATGCAAGGGAGAAAAGCATAATTCTGTCATTATATAAATCCTTGGTAAGACCTCACCTTGAGTATGGAGTGCAGAGCAGACAATGGCACAAACTTTGATTAAAGGGACAGTCAACACCAGAAATGTTGTTGTTTAAAAAGGTAGATAATCCCTTTATTACCCATTCCCCAGTTTTGCATAACCAACACAGTTATAATAATACACGTTTTACCTCTGTAATTACCTTGTATCTATGCCTCTGCAAACTGCCCCCTTATTTCATTTTTTTTTACAGACTTGCATTTTAGCCAATCAGTGTTCACTCCTAGGAGCTTCACGTGTGTGAGCTCAATGTTATCTATATGAAACACATATAGTGGGGAAAAACTGTCAATGTTTTCAGATTAGAGGCGGCCTTCAAGGTCTAAGAAATTAGCATATGAATCTCCTAGGTTTAGCTTTCAACTAAGGATACCAAGAGAACAAAGCAAAATTGGTGATAAAGGTAAATTGGAAAGTTGTTTAAAATTGCATGCCCTATTTAAATCATGAGTTTTTTTTTTTTACTTGACTGTCCCTTTAAATTATGACATTTCAAACAAATAACAGAATCTCTTTGGGTCTATTACAAAATAACTCTTTAGACATGATCATTTAATATTGTGTAGTGTGTTCTAATATGCATATGTCATATCCAACTACTCCACATAAAGTTATAGTGGGTATCTTGGAGAAGACTGAATAATGTGTCACACTGTCAGAGCATTAATTGCGCTTTTTTTTATGGTTAAGTTTGGTCATATTTAGTTCAGAATGAACACACTGGGGCATATTTATCAAGCTCCGAATGGAGATTGATGCCCCGTGTTTCTGGCGAAACCAAACGGCAGTTATGAAGCAGCGGTCACAAAGACCGCTGCTCCATAACCTGTCCGCCTGCTCTGAGCAGACGGACAGACATCGCCGGAAATCAACCCGATCGAGTACGATCGGGTTGATTGACACCCCCCCTGCTGGCGGCCCATTGGCCGCGAGTCTGCAGGGGGCGGCGTTGCACCAGCAGCTCTTGTGAGCTGCTGGTGCAATGCTGAATACGGCGAGCGTATCGCTCGCCGTATTCAGCGAGGTCTGTCGGACCTGATCCACACTGTCAGATCAGGTCCGACAGACCTTGATAAATAGAGGCCACTGCCTTGTATTTAAAACACAATTTAATTAGTTATTTGAAATCCGTACAATATGGCGGTCTAGACTCTGGCTCCCCTTAAATGAATTCTGTCCAAGAATCTGATGGGTTGTGAACTTGTGACTTTCAGGCATTGGAATGTGACTATGCTGAGGAGTGTATTTCTTATCAGACAGCTGACAGAACTTCACTTCCGTTTGCTAATCTGATACGTTTGCTATTCTGACAGAAGAACACCGGATTTTTTATTGCCAGTATTTTACTAATGCCGGCACCAGCTCCTAATCGCCGATTACTGGCTGTGTCGGTAAAATACCGTCTGGGTGGCAACGCTAGTTTCGGCTGTCCCTTTTAAGGATAATCTAGTTAAACAAATAAAAAATAATCTTTAAGTGGCATTTCAAGATTTTTTTTTTCCATCTGAGGTTTCCACAGACATTCATGGGAGCATACCCAGATACGCATGGTTTGCCTTTACCAATGTGTAACTTCTGCACTGTAGTAGTGTGCCAAATCTGATACTGACATTAATATGACCTTGACTCTCTGAACTCATTCTGAAATTTCTGGCTTGCTTAAAATAAAAGATCTACGTCATGTGTATGTTCTTGTGCTAACATTCTTGAATGCTAATCAAACAAATGACATGTTTGTAAATCTCTATTCTTTGTTGGAATACATATACCTTTTTGAGCTTTTAATCCATGTTGTAAGTCATTTAAAGATAATAAAAAAGCAAACATCTTTAAATTAAATCAAGCACAATCTAGAGGATTGACCACATGGCATGCAAATTGAAATATACTTGTGGGCATTAAAATGAATCTTGAAAATTAGTGTGTATGCGTATATATATATATATATATATATATATATATATATATATATATATATATATATACACACAGTCATAAGCAAAAGTTTAGGCACCCCTGACAATTTCCATGATTTTCATTTAAAAATAATTGGGTGTTTGGATTAGCAATTTCATTTTGATCTATCAAATAACTAAAGGACTCAGTAATATTTCAGTAGTGAAATGAGGTTTATTGGATTACCAGAAAATGTGCAATATGCATCAAAACGAAATTAGACAGGTGCATAAATGTGGGCACCCTTGTCATTTTATTGATTTGAATACCTGTAACTACCTAGCACTGATTAATTGGAACACACAATTGGTTTGGTGAGCCCATTAAGCCTTGATTTTCATAGACAGGTGCATCCAATCATGAGATAATGTATTTAAGGTGGCCAATTGCAAGTTGTTGTTCTCTTTGACTCTCCTCTGAAGAGTGGCAACATGGGGCCTCAAAACAACTCTCAAATGACCTGAAAACAAAGATTGTTCAACATTATGGTTTAGGGGAAGGCTACAAAAAGCTATTGCGGAGATTTAAGCTGTCAGTGTCCACTGTGAGGAACATAGTGAGGAAATGGAAGACCACAGGCACAGTTCTTGTTAAGGCCAGAAGTAAAATATCGGAGAGGCAAAGGATGGTGAGAACGATCAATAACAGCCCACAGACCACCTCCAAAGACCTACAACATCATCTTGTTGCAGATGGTGTCACTGTGCATTGTTCAACAATTCAGCGTATGGGAGAGTGATGTGGAAGAAGCCTTTTCTGCACACACGCCACAAACAGAGTCGCTTGAGGTATGCAACTGCACATTTGGACAAGCCAGCTTCATTTTGCAAGGGGCGTTATGCATGGTGGCAAAAGAACACAGCGTTCCAAGACAAACACTTGCTAGCCACAGTAAAATTTGGTGGATGTTCCATCATGCTGTGGGGCTGTGTGGCCAGTGCTGGTACTGGGAATCTTGTTAAAGTTGAGGGTCGCATGGATTCCACTCAATATCAGCAGATACTTGAGAAAAATGTTGAGGAATCAGTCACAAAGTTGAAGTTACGCCGGAGCTGGATATTTCAACAAGACAACGACCCAAAACACTGCTCAAAATCTACTCTGGTATTTATGCAGAGGAACAAGTACAATGTTCTGGAATGGCCATCCCAGTCCCCAGACCTGAATATCATTGAAAATTTGTGGGGTGATTTGAAGCAGGCTGTCCATGCTCGGCTACCATGAAACCTAACTGAACTGGAGATGTTTTGCAAGGAGGAATGGTCCAAAATACCTTCATCCAGAATCCAGACACTCATTACAGGCTATAGGAAGCGTCTAGAGGCTGTTATTTCTGCTAAAGGAGGCTCTACTAAATATTATTGCGATATTTCTGTTGGGGTGCCCAAATTAATGCACCTGTTTAATTTCATTTTGATGCATATTGCACATTTTCTGTTAATCCAATAAACCTCATTTCACTACTGAAATATTACTGTGTCCTTCAGTTATTTGATAGATCAAAATAAAATTGCTGATTCAAACACCCAATTATTTATAAATGAAAATCATGGAAATTGTCAGGGGTGCCTAAACTTTTGCATACAACTGTGTGTGTGTGTGTGTATATGTGTATATATATATATATATATATATATATATATATATTTCTCCAACATTGGTGTGTCCGGTCCACGGCGCATCCTTACTTGTGGGATATTCTCTTCCCCAACAGGAAATGGCAAAGAGTCCCAGCAAAGCTGGTCACATGATCCCTCCTAGGCTCCGCCCACCCCAGTCATTCTCTTTGCCGTTGCACAGGCAACATCTCCACGGAGATGGTTAAGAGTTTTTTGGTGTTTAAATGTAGTTTTTATTCTTCTATCAAGTGTTTGTTATTTTAAAATAGTGCTGGTATGTACTATTTACTCTGAAACAGAAAAAGGATGAAGATTTCTGTTTGTAAGAGGAAGATGATTTTAGCAGACAGTAACTAAAATCGATTGCTGTTTCCACACAGGACTGTTGAGATGAAGTAACTTCAGTTGGGGGAAACAGTTAGCAGACCTTTCTGCTTAAGGTATGACTAGCCATATTTCTAACAAGACCATGTAATGCTGGAAGGCTGTCATTTCCCCTCATGGGGACCGGTAAGCCATTTTCTTAGTTAAACATAAAAGAATAAAGGGCTTCAAAAAGGGCTTAAAAACTGGTAGACATTTTTCTGGGCTAAAACGATTGCTTTACTAGGCATATTATGCAGATTCTAACTAATAATTGATATATAATCTTGGGGAACGTTTAGAAAAACGGCAGGCACTGTGTTGGACACCTTTTTCAGATGGGGGCCTTTTCTAGTTATAGGCAGAGCCTCATTTTCGCGCCATTAATGCGCAGTTGTTTTTGGAGAGCAAGGCATGCAGATGCATGTGTGAGGAGCTAAGAATCACTGAAAAAGCTTATAGAAGGCGTCATTTGGTATCGTATTCCCCTCTGGGCTTGGTTGGGTCTCAGCAAAGCATATAGCTGGGACTGTATAGGGGTTAAATGTAAAAACGGCTCCGGTTCCGTTATTTTAAGGGTTAAAGCTCTGAAATTTGGTGTGCAATACTTTTAATGCTTTAAGACACTGTGGTGAAATTTTGGTAATTTTTGAACAATTCCTTCATACTTTTTCACATATTCAGTAATAAAGTGTTTTCAGTTTGAAATTTAAAGAAACAGTAACGGTTTTATTTTAAAACGTTTTTTTGTGCTTGATTGACAAGTTTAAGCCTGTTTAACATGTCTGTACCATCAGATAAGCTATGTTCTATATGTATGAAAGCCAATGTGTCTCCCCATTTAAATTTATGTGATAAGTGTGCCATAGTGTCCAAACAAAGTAAGGACAGTAATGCCACAGATGATGATATTGCCCAAGATGATTCATCAAATGAGGGGAGTAAACATGATACTACATCATCCCCTAATGTGTCTACACCAGTTTTGCCCACACAGGAGGCCCCTAGTACATCTAGTGCGCCAATACTTATTACCATGCAACAATTAACGGCTGTAATGGATAACTCCATAGCAAATCTTTTATCCAAAATGCCTACTTATCAGAGAAAGCGCGATTGCTCTGTTTTAAACACTGAAGAGCAGGAGGGCGCTGATGATATTTGTTCTGACATACCCTCACACCAATCTCAAGGGGCCATGAGGGAGGTTTTGTCTGATGGAGAAATCTCAGATTCAGGAAAAATTTCTCATCAAGCTGAAACTGATGTTGTGACATTTAAATTTAAATTAGAACATCTCCGCGCACTGCTTAAGGAGGTGTTATCTACTCTGGATGATTGTGACAATTTGGTCATTCCAGAGAAATTATGTAAGATGGACAAGTTCCTAGAGGTTCCGGTGCCCCCCGACGCTTTTCCTATACCCAAGCGGGTGGCGGACATAGTAAATAAAGAGTGGGAAAGGCCCGGCATACCTTTTGTTCCCCCCCCTATATTTAAGAAATTATTTCCTATAGTCGACCCCAGAAAGGACTTATGGCAGACAGTCCCCAAGGTCGAGGGGGCGGTTTCTACTCTAAACAAACGCACTACTATTCCTATCGAAGACAGTTGTGCTTTTAAAGATCCTATGGATAAAAAATTAGAGGGTTTGCTTAAAAAGATTTTTGTACAGCAAGGGTTCCTTCTACAACCAATTTCATGCATTGTTCCTGTCACTACGGCAGCGAGCTTCTGGTTCGAGGAACTAGAAAAGTCGCTCAGTAGAGAATCTTCGTATGAGGAGGTTATGGACAGAGTTCAAGCACTTAAATTGGCTAACTCTTTTGTTTTAGATGCCGCTTTGCAATTAGCTAGATTAGCGGCGAAAAATTCAGGGTTTGCTATAGTGACGCGCAGAGCGCTTTGGCTAAAGTCTTGGTCAGCGGATGTGTCATCCAAGACAAAATTGCTTAACATTCCTTTCAAAGGTAAAACATTATTTGGACCAGATTTGAAAGAGATTATTTCAGACATCACTGGAGGAAAGGGCCATGCCCTCCCACAGGATAGGTCTTTTAAGGCTAAAAATAAGCCTAATTTTCGTCCCTTTCGCAGAAACGGACCAGCCTCTAATTCTGCATCCTCTAAGCAAGAGGGTAATACTTCACAACCCAAACCAGCATGGAAACCAATGCAAGGCTGGAACAAGGGTAAGCAGGCCAAGAAGCCTACCACTGCTACCAAAACAGCATGAAGGGATAGCCCCCGATCCGGAACCGGATCTAGTAGGGGGCAGACTCTCTCTCTTTGCTCAGGCTTGGGCAAGAGATGTTCAGGATCCTTGGGCGCTAGAAATAGTTTCTCAAGGTTATCTTCTGGAATTCAAGGAACTACCCCCAAGGGGAAGGTTCCACAGGTCTCAATTATCCTCAAACCAAATAAAGAGACAGGCATTCTTACATTGCGTAGAAGACCTGTTAAAGATGGGAGTGATACATCCAGTTCCAATAAAAGAACAAGGAATGGGATTTTACTCAAATCTGTTCGTAGTTCCCAAAAAAGAGGGAACATTCAGACCAATTTTGGATCTGAAGATCCTAAACAAATTTCTCAGGGTTCCATCGTTCAAAATGGAAACCATTCGAACGATCCTTCCCACCATCCAGGAAAGTCAATTTATGACCACCGTGGATTTAAAGGATGCGTACCTACATATTCCTATCCACAAGGAACATCATCAGTTCCTAAGGTTCTCTTTTCTGGACAAGCATTACCAGTTTGTGGCACTTCCATTCGGATTAGCCACTGCTCCGAGAATTTTCACAAAGGTACTAGGGTCCCTTCTAGCGGTTCTAAGACCAAGGGGCATTGCAGTAGTACCTTACTTGGACGACATCCTGATTCAAGCGTCGTCCCTGTCAAAAGCAAAGGCTCATACGGACATCGTCCTAGCCTTTCTCAGATCTCACGGATGGAAGGTGAACAAAGAAAAAAGTTCTCTGTCCCCGTCAACAAGAGTTCCCTTCTTGGGAACAATAATAGATTCCTTAGAAATGAGGATTTTTCTGACAGAGGTCAGAAAATCAAAACTTCTAAGCTCTTGTCAAGTACTTCACTCTGTTCCTCGTCCGTCCATAGCGCAGTGCATGGAGGTAATAGGTTTGATGGTTGCAACAATGGACATAGTTCCTTTTGCACGAATTCATCTAAGACCATTACAACTGTGCATGCTCAAACAGTGGAATGGGGATTATACAGACTTGTCTCCGACGATTCAAGTAGATCAAAAGACCAGAGATTCACTCCGTTGGTGGCTGACCCTGGACAATCTGTCACAGGGAATGAGCTTCCGCAGACCAGAGTGGGTCATTGTCACGACCGACGCCAGTCTAGTGGGCTGGGGTGCGGTCTGGGAATCCCTGAAAGCTCAGGGTTTATGGTCTCGGGAAGAGTCTCTTCTCCCGATAAACATTCTGGAACTGAGAGCGATATTCAATGCTCTCAAAGCTTGGCCTCAACTAGCAAAGGCCAAATTCATAAGGTTTCAATCAGACAACATGACGACTGTTGTATATATCAATCATCAGGGGGGAACAAGGAGTTCCCTGGCGATGAAAGAAGTGACCAAGATAATTCAATGGGCGGAGGATCACTCCTGCCACCTGTCTGCGATCCACATCCCAGGAGTGGAAAATTGGGAAGCGGATTTTCTGAGTCGTCAGACATTCCATCCGGAAATCTTTGCCCAAATAACTCAATTATGGGGCATTCCAGACATGGATCTGATGGCGTCTCGTCAGAACTTCAAGGTTCCTTGCTACGGGTCCAGATCCAGGGATCCCAAGGCGACTCTAGTAGATGCACTAGTAGCACCTTGGACCTTCAACCTAGCTTATGTATTCCCACCGTTTCCTCTCATTCCCAGGCTGGTAGCCAGGATCAATCAGGAGAGGGCCTCGGTGATCTTGATAGCTCCTGCGTGGCCACGCAGGACTTGGTATGCAGACCTGGTGAATATGTCATCGGCTCCACCATGGAAGCTACCTTTGAGACGAGACCTTCTTGTTCAAGGTCCATTCGAACATCCGAATCTGGTTTCCCTCCAACTGACAGCTTGGAGATTGAACGCTTGATTTTATCAAAGCGTGGGTTTTCAGATTCTGTAATAGATACTCTGATTCAGGCTAGAAAGCCTGTAACTAGAAAAATTTACCATAAAATATGGAAAAAATATATCTGTTGGTGTGAATCCAAAGGATTGCCATGGAACAAGATAAAAATTCCTAAGATTCTATCCTTTCTACAAGAAGGTTTGGAGAAAGGATTATCTGCAAGTTCTCTAAAGGGACAGATTTCTGCTTTATCTGTCTTACTACACAAACGACTGGCAGCTATGCCAGATGTTCAAGCATTTGTTCAGGCTCTGGTTAGGATCAAGCCTGTTTACAGACCTTTGACTCCTCCCTGGAGTTTAAATCTAGTTCTTTCAGTTCTTCAAGGGGTTCCGTTTGAACCCTTACATTCCGTAGATATTAAGTTACTATCTTGGAAAGTTTTGTTTTTGGTTGCAATCTCTTCTGCTAGAAGAGTTTCAGAGTTATCTGCTCTGCAGTGTTCTCCTCCTTATCTGGTGTTCCATGCAGATAAGGTGGTTTTGCGTACTAAGCCTGGTTTTCTTCCTAAAATTGTTTCTAACAAAAATATTAACCAGGAGATAGTTGTACCTTCTTTGTGTCCGAATCCAGTTTCAAAGAAGGAGCGTTTGTTACACAATTTGGACGTTGTCAGTGCTCTAAAATTCTATTTAGAGGCTACTAAAGATTTCAGACAAACATCATCTTTGTTTGTTGTTTATTCTGGTAAAAGGAGAGGTCAAAAAGCGACTTCTACCTCTCTTTCCTTTTGGCTTAAAAGCATTATCCGTTTGGCTTATGAGTCTGCCGGACGGCAGCCTCCTGAAAGAATCACAGCTCACTCCACTAGGGCTGTGGCTTCCACATGGGCCTTCAAGAACGAGGCTTCTGTTGACCAGATATGTAAGGCAGCGACTTGGTCTTCACTGCACACTTTTGCCAAATTTTACAAATTTGATACTTTTGCTTCTTCGGAGGCTATTTTTGGGAGAAAGGTTTTGCAAGCTGTGGTGCCTTCCGTTTAGGTGACCTGATTTGCTCCCTCCCTTCATCCGTGTCCTAAAGCTTTGGTATTGGTTCCCACAAGTAAGGATGACGCCGTGGACCGGACACACCAATGTTGGAGAAAACAGAATTTATGCTTACCTGATAAATTACTTTCTCCAACGGTGTGTCCGGTCCACGGCCCGCCCTGGTTTTTTTAATCAGGTCTGATGAATTATTTTCTCTAACTACAGTCACCACGGTATCATATGATTTCTCCTATATATATTTCCTCCTGTCCGTCGGTCGAATGACTGGGGTGGGCGGAGCCTAGGAGGGATCATGTGACCAGCTTTGCTGGGACTCTTTGCCATTTCCTGTTGGGGAAGAGAATATCCCACAAGTAAGGATGACGCCGTGGACCGGACACACCGTTGGAGAAAGTAATTTATCAGGTAAGCATAAATTCTGTTTTATATATATATATATATATATATATATATATATATATATATATATATATATATATATATATATAAAATACAATTTGAAAAAGTTAGGATTGAACACATTTCTAAGTCAATCAAAGAGGGACACAGGCTGCACATAGTTAATCAAAAGCTTTATTACTATGAAACTCCAAACAGCCCAGACAGGCCGTCTACCCTCCACCCTATTCCTAAAAAATGCAGCTTAGACCTAGTGAAATACACTAATGTTAGAACTCGCCGGCCGGCTTACAAAAATCAAGTGCAACATATATAGTATATTAGCTATATTGTTAGAAATCACAAGAACTTGAGGGGACAATCTTATATATATATATATATATATATATATATATATGTATATTCCACTTAGTCCGTAATATTATCACGGGGCCCCAAAGTTGCAGCTGTTTATAACGTGAGAGAAAGTTCAATTTCCAGGCTCATAAGTGGTAAAACACGCTCTGGTCTTGAACATAATCCTCCATATGCTAATACGATGTTACATCTTAGTTGCAGCATTCATATATGTTATTTCATGCATTGATTCAAATTCGTGATTAATACAAATTCTGTCACTTAAGAGAAACCGCACAATGTACTCTGGCAGGACAGACAAGGCTGTCGACCGCAAGACTTTTTAGCCTGACCAAAAGTTAATTTCAACTGTACCTGCTCCACAGTCAGATCAATGTGAAAGTTCTTTTCCTTTTACCACTGGCTTCTTCGCTTGCTTACCGCCATGTACGCTTCAGCGTTTCTCATTAAGTTCAAATGCCGCTGGCTCTGTTCTCAGCTGTTCTCAGCTGTTCACCTTCTGTGCATGCTCAATCATGATGCGTTTCTCCCCTCCCACATAGGGCTAAGTGTCGGGGCCTCATCAGATGTATTGCTTAGGGGGCTGTATCGGACTTTATACTGCTATTGGCTCTCAAGTTCGCCCCTTTGACAGCATTAGCTTTCGTGACAGCTTATTAAATCAAAGCAAATGTTTTCAACACGGTGCTGAACTGCATAATAAAGGAACTGATCATTACTATTTACAATTTTTACAACCAACATATTATGGCTTATATCAGCACAGAATTATGTTGCAACATAATATAGTGACCTCCTATTCACTGACATATTTTAGTTTATTGGCTTATTGCTTTAAACCTATTTGCTGTTATAATAATATACAGTAGTTTAAATTTTGCCAATACAACAATATAATTATAAATAAGGAGAGTGAATTTAGAGCTTTCTCTAATAACAAACTCAGTTATACCAAGTCGGATCGATTTCTTTAAACCACATCTTTTGCAACGACCCTCATTCTATTCTAGTCAATGTGATGACAGTCACTCTTGTATAGCACATACACATCAGCACAGATACTTTATGTATCTTGTCAGTATGCATTCAGAAAGTTGATACATTGTGAAAGAATAAACTTTATAAGAAACATACATACTCAATTTTTTCATTTAAACCAGTTGGACTTAAAGTGTTTAATCTAAAAATCCACCTTGATTCATGCTGTAAGATTATTCTATCCAAATGGCCACCTCGCCTATTCTGTTTTAGTTGCTCTATACCCATAACTTGCAGCTTAGTATGATCTGAGTTGTGATAAAGTTTAAAATGTCTTGCTATTGGACTGTCCATGTCCTCCTTCTTGATATCGTCTCTATGTTCACAGATTCTACTTTTCAACTCTCTAGTAGTTTTACCTACATAGAACTTAGGACATGGACAGTTAAGTAGATATATGACATTTTTAGCAGTACATGCTATCCTTTCCCTTACATAATATACTTTACTTTTAGTCGGAGTGCTGAAAGTATTTGATCTTTTCATATATGTACAGTAGACACAGTGTCCACACGGTGCACTACCTCCTCTGTGTTGTGTTGCTGTTAACCAATTTTTCTCTTGTTAAGTGTAGTCAGTCCACGGGTCATCCATTATTTATGGGATTATATCTCTTCCCCAACAGGAAGTTGCAAGAGGATCACCCAAGCAGAGCTGCTATATAGCTCCTCCCCTCACATGTCATATCCAGTCATTCTCTTGCAACCTAACTAAAGATAGGTCGTTGTGAGAGGTCTGTGGTGTTTTTAAACTTAGTTTATTTCTTCAATCAAAAGTTTTTGTATTTTAAATGGCACCGGAGTGTGCTGTTTGTTTCTCAGGCAGCATTAGAAGAAGAATCTGCCTGCGTTTTCTATGATCTTAGCAGATGTAACTAAGATCCACTGGCTGTTCTCGCACATTCTGAGGAGTGAGGTAACTTTCAGAAAAGGGGAATAGCATGCAGGGCTCCCCTGCAAACGAGGTATGTGCAGTAAATTATTTTTCTAAGCAATGGAATTGACTGAGAAATTACTGCTGATACCAATGTAATGTAAGTTCAGCCTTAAATGCAGTGGTAGCGACTGGTATTAGGCTGAGGAGTGTGTGCACACCGAAGTATATTTCTAGGGAATGGAATTTGACTCAGAAAATACTGTTAATACTGAAGTAATGTGTGAGCCTTAACTGCAGTAAAAGCGACTGGTAGCAGGCTTATTAATAACACTTCATAACTTTTAAAATGTATGTTCAAAACGTTTACTGGCATGTTAATCGTTTTTTGTGAGGTACTTGGTGATAAAACTTATTGGGGCATGATTTTTACCACATGGGTAACTTTTGTTTCTGCATAGAAACAGTTAACTGAGCTTTCCCACTGTTGTAATATGAGTGGGAGGGGCATATTTTAGCGCTTTTTTGCGCAGTAAAAATTCAGTCACAATCTTCCTACTTCATCCTCCATGATCCAGGACGTCTCTAGAGAGCTCAGGGGTCTTCAAAATTCATTTTGAGGGAGGTAATCAGTCACAGCAGACCTGTGACAGTGTGTTTGACTGTGATAAAAACGTTAATTATTAAATTGTTATCCGTTTTTGGGTATTAAGGGGTTAATCATCCATTTGCTGGTGGGTGCAATCCTTTGCTAACTTAATACATTTACTGTGAAAATTTGGTTGCTATAACTAATTTGGTTCGTTGTTATTTCAACTGTGACAGCTTTTTGTGCTTCTTAAAGGTACAGTAGCGTTTTTTATATTGCTTGTAAATTTATTTGAAAAGTATTTTCCAAGCTTGCTAGTCTCATTGCTAGTCTGTTTAAACATGTCTGACACAGATGAATCTGTTTGTTTACTATGTATGAAGGCCAATGTGGAGCCCCATAGAAGGTTGTGTACTAAATGCATTGATGTAACTTTAAATAAGAGTCAGTCTTTACATGCAAAGAAATTATCACCAGACAACGAGGGGGAAGTTATGCCGACTAACTCAGGAGGTGCGTGATTTTGTGGCGCCAAGTACATCAGGGAGGCCCTTACAAATCACTTGTAAGCAAGACATGGCTTGTATGCAAGACATGGCTACTGTTATGACAGAAGTATTATCTAAATTGCCAGAATTAAGAGGCAAGCGTGATAGCTCTGGGTTAAGGACAGAGCGCGCTGATGATGTGAGAGCCATGTCCGATACTGCGTCACAATTTGCAGAACATGAAGACGGAGAGCTTCATTCTGTGGGTGACGGATCTGATCCAGGGAGACTGGATTCAGAGATTTCTAATTTTAAATTTAAGCTTGAGAACCTCCGCATATTGCTAGGGGAGGTATTAGCGGCTCTGAATGATTGTAACACGGTTGCAATTCCAGAAAAATTATGTAGGTTGGATAGATACTATGCGGTACCGGTGTGTACCAACGTGTTTCCTATACCTAAAAGGCTTACAGAGATTATTAGCAAGGAGTGGGATAGACCCGGTGTGCCTTTTTCCCCTCCTCCCATATTTAGGAAAATGTTTCCTATAGACCCCACCACACGAGACTTATGGCAGACGGTCCCTAAGGTGGAGGGAGCGGTTTCTACTTTAGCTAAGCGTACCACTATCCCGGTGGAGGATAGTTGTGCCTTTTCAGATCCAATGGATAAAAAATTAGAAGGTTACCTTAAGAAAATGTTTGTTCAACAAGGTTTTATCTTACAGCCCCTTGCATGCATTGCGCCTGTCACTGCTGCGGCGGCATTCTGGTTTGAGTCTCTGGAAGAGGCCATTCGCACAGCTCCATTGGATGAAATTATGAACAAGCTTAAAGCACTTAAGCTAGCTAACGCATTTGTTTCTGATGCCGTTGTACATTTAACCAAACTTACGGCTAAGAACTCCGGATTCGCCATCCAAGCGCGCAGAGCGCTATGGCTTAAATCCTGGTCAGCTGACGTGACTTCTAAATCTAAATTGCTTAATATTCCTTTCAAAGGGCAGACCTTATTCGGGCCCGGCTTGAAAGAAATTATCGCTGACATTACGGGAGGTAAGGGCCATGCTCTACCTCAGGACAGGGCCAAATCAAAGGCCAAACAGTCTAATTTTCGTGCCTTTCGTAACCTCAAGGCAGGAGCAGCATCAACTTCCTCCGCTCCAAAACAGGAAGGAGCTGTTGCTCGTTACAGACAGGGCTGGAAAACTAACCAGTCCTGGAACAAGGGCAAGCAGGCCAGAAAACCTGCTGCTGCCCCTAAGACAGCATGAAGAGAGGGCCCCCTATCCGGAAACGGATCTAGTGGGGGGCAGACTTTCTCTCTTCGCCCAGGCTTGGGCAAGAGATGTCCAGGATCCCTGGGCGTTGGAGATCATATCTCAGGGATATCTTCTGGACTTCAAAGCTTCTCCTCCACAAGGGAGATTTCAAGGTTATCAGCAAACCAAATAAAGAAAGAGGCGTTTCTACTCTGTGTACAAGACCTCTTACTAATGGGGGTGATCCACCCAGTTCCGCGGACGGAACACGGGCAGGGATTCTATTCAAATCTGTTTGTGGTTCCCAAGAAAGAGGGAACCTTCAGACCAATCTTGGACTTAAAAATCCTAAACAATTTCCTAAGAGTTCCATCATTCAAAATGGAAACTATTCGAACCATCCTACCCATGATCCAAGAGGGTCAGTACATGACCACTGTGGACTTAAGGGATGCCTACCTTCACATACCGATTCACAAGGATCATTATCGGTACCTAAGATTTGCCTTCCTAGACAGGCATTACCAGTTTGTAGCTCTTCCCTTCGGGTTAGCTACGGCTCCAAGAATCTTTACAAAAGTTCTGGGCTCACTTCTGGCGGTACTAAGACCGCGAGGCATAGCGGTGGCTCCGTACCTAGACGACATTCTGATACAAGCGTCAAGTTTTCAAACTGCCAAGTCTCATACAGAGATAGTTCTGGCATTTCTGAGGTCGCATGGGTGGAAGGTGAACGTGGGAAAGAGTTCTCTATTACCACTCACAAGGGTTCCCTTCCTAGGGACTCTTATAGATTCTGTAGAGATGAAAATTTACCTGACGGAGGCCAGGTTATCAAAACTTCTAAATGCTTGCCGTGCCCTTCATTCCATTCCACATCCGTCAGTAGCTCAGTGCATGGAAGTAATCGGCTTAATGGTAGCGGCAATGGACATAGTACCATTTGCGCGACTGCATCTCAGACCGCTGCAATTGTGCATGCTAAGTCAGTGGAATGGGGATTATTCAGATTTGTCCCCTCTACTAAATCTGGACCAAGAGACCAGAGATTCTCTTCTATGGTGGCTTTCTCGGCCCCACCTGTCCAAGGGGATGACCTTTCGCAGGCCAGATTGGACGATTGTAACAACAGACGCCAGCCTTCTAGGTTGGGGCGCAGTCTGGAATTCCCTGAAGGCTCAGGGATCGTGGACTCAGGAGGAGAAACTCCTCCCAATAAATATTCTGGAGTTAAGAGCAATATTCAATGCTCTTCTAGCTTGGCCTCAGTTAGCAACTCTGAGGTTCATCAGATTTCAGTCGGACATCATCACAACTGTGGCTTACATCAATCATCAAGGGGGAACCAGGAGTTCCCTAGCGATGTTGGAAGTCTCAAAGATAATTCGCTAGGCAGAGTCTCACTCTTGCCACCTGTCAGCAATCTACATCCCAGGCGTGGAGAACGCCGGGGGAGTGGGAACTTCATCCGGAGGTCTTCGCTCAACTGATTCATTGTTGGGGCAAACCAGATCTGGATCTCATGGCGTCTCGCCAGAACGCCAAGCTTCCTTGCTACGGATCCAGCTCCAGGGACCCGGGAGCGGTGCTGATAGATGCTCTGACAGCCCCTTGGGTCTTCAACATGGCTTATGTGTTTCCACCATTTCCGATGCTTCCTCGACTGATTGCCAAGATCAAACAGGAGAGAGCATCGGTGATTCTGATAGCGCCTGCGTGGCCACGCAGGACCTGGTATGCAGACCTAGTGGACATGCCGTCCTGTCCACCATGGCCTCTGCCTCTGAGGCAGGACCTTCTAATTCAGGGTCCTTTCAACCATCCAAATCTAATTTCTCTGAGGCTGACTGCATGGAGATTGAACGCTTGATTCTATCAAAGCGTGGCTTCTCGGAGTCGGTTATTGATACCTTAATACAGGCTAGGAAACCTGTTACCAGAAGAATTTACCATAAGATATGGCGTAAATATTTGTATTGGTGCGAATCCAAGATTTACTCATGGAGTAAGGTTAGGATTCCTAGGATATTGTCTTTTCTACAAGAGGGTTTAGAAAAGGGCTTATCCGCTAGTTCGTTAAAAGGACAGATTTCTGCTCTGTCTATTCTTCTACACAAGCGTCTGGCAGAAATTCCAGACGTTCAGGCTTTTTGTCAGGCTTTGGCTAGGATTAAGCCTGTGTTTAAGACTGTTGCTCCGCCGTGGAGCTTAAACTTAGTTCTTAACGTCCTGCAAGGCGTTCCATTTGAACGGCGTTCCATTTGAACCCCTTCATTCCATTGATATTAAGCTGTTATCTTGGAAAGTTCTGTTTTTGATGGCTATTTCCTCGTCTCGAAGAGTCTCTGAGTTATCTGCCTTACATTGTGATTCTCCTTATCTGATTTTTCATTCAGACAAGGTAGTTCTGCGTACTAAACCTGGGTTCTTACCTAAGGTAGTTTCTAACAGGAATATCAATCAAGAGATTGTTGTTCCATCATTGTGTCCTAACCCTTCTTCAAAGAAGGAACGACTTTTGCATAATCTGGACGTAGTCCGTGCCCTGAAGTTCTATTTGCAGGCAACTAAAGATTTTCGTCAAACTTCTTCCCTGTTTGTCGTTTACTCTGGACAGAGGAGAGGTCAAAAGGCTTCGGCTACCTCTCTCTCTTTTTGGCTTCGTAGCATAATACGTTTAGCCTATGAGACTGCTGGACAGCAGCCTCCTGAAAGAATTACAGCTCATTCTACTCGAGCTGTGGCTTCCACCTGGGCCTTTAAAAATGAGGCTTCTGTTGAACAGATTTGCAAGGCTGCGACTTGGTCTTCACTTCACACTTTTTCAAAGTTTTACAAATTTGACACTTTTGCTTCTTCGGAGGCTATTTTTGGGAGAAAGGTACTTCAGGCAGTGGTTCCCTCCGTTTAAAGTTCCTGCCTTGTCCCTCCCTTCATCCGTGTACTTTAGCTTTGGTATTAGTATCCCATAAGTAATGGATGACCCGTGGACTGACTACACTTAACAAGAGAAAACATAATTTATGCTTACCTGATAAATTTATTTCTCTTGTAGTATAATCAGTCCACGGCCCGCCCTGTCTTTTAAGGCAGATCTAAATTTTTAATTAAACTCCAGTCACCACTGCACCCTATGGTTTCTCCTTTCTCGTCTTGTTTCGGTCGAATGACTGGATATGACATGTGAGGGGAGGAGCTATATAGCAGCTCTGCTTGGGTGATCCTCTTGCAACTTCCTGTTGGGGAAGAGATATAATCCCATAAGTAATGGATGACCCGTGGACTGACTACACTACAAGAGAAATAAATTTATCAGGTAAGCATAAATTATGTTTTAGTCTCTTCTCTTTTAAACTCACTATGGACTAACATATCCTTGATACTTGGAGTTCTCCTAGCTGTTAATAACGGATACTCTGATATGCATCCCTGAAGTGATGTGTCATCAGATAGTATATGCCAATGGCTATTGAGAATATGTTTCAACTTGTTCCAATGCGAGTTATATTTCGTGATTAGTCTCACTTGTGTGTCACTGTTCAATTTCTTTTTCGAGTATAGTAGATCATTTCTGCTTGTCTTCCTTGCTCTCACCCAGCCTTTTTGACTATTTTACGTGAATACCCTCTGGATAAAAATCTATCTGCCATTATTTGTGCCTGTTCTTCAAACACCTTTGTTGAAGAACAGCATCTCTTCAGCCTTAGAAATTGGCCTATGGGCACGCCTCTTTTCTGTGGCTCTGGATGATGGCTATTTGCTTGCAATAGACTATTTGTTGCTGTTTGTTTACGGTGAATGTTTGTATGGAGTATGTTAACCTGTTTTGATATTTTTAGATCAAGAAAAATCACACTATCTGTGCTGATATTATATGTGAGAAACAAGTTTAGATCATTATTCTTTAGAATTTTTACAAAATCATGAATAGACCTGTCATCTCCCTTCCAGAGAATTAAAATGTCGTCCACGATCCTCAGCCAGAGCACAATGTGCTTATGAACCCATTCTGAAAGTCTTTAAAAAGCTGTGAATATATCACTGCTTTTCTCATCTATGTTATTTTCATCTACATTAATGACTGGTTTGAAAGCCTCACTGATGTCAGTTTCCCATTTATCATCAGAAATTTTAAAAGCCATAATATCAACCTTAATGATTAACGGGTGGAGAGATAGACACCTGATCACTGTTGAAGAAATAATATATCTTGAAATTAACTAGTAAATGGATAGAGGTGCACTCACCACAAGAGGCGGTGTATAATTATATCCGTATTTGACAATACTATAGTAAAAAATATATATGCGGTGGTGCACAAAATTTGAGCAAGATTTACTCTTGACGTGGAGTCCCTGTACTCCTCTATCCCTCATCAAGCAGGCTTAAATGCAGCCAGATATTTTTTGGAGTTGAGGGGAGAGGAGTACAGGGAAAACACAGAGTGGATTCTATGCCTGCTAGAATTTGTTTTGAAAAATAACATTTTCTCTTTTGACGGCAGATTATTCAGGCAGTTGAGAGGAACGGCCATGGGTGCAACATGCGCACCAACATACGCATGTTTGCACCTTGGCTATTGGGAGACTAAGTATGTCTTCCATGAACTTTCAGAATGGGTTGATAAGCACATTGTGCTCTGGCTGAGGTTCGTGGACGACATTTTAATTCTCTGGAAGGGAGATGACAGGTCTGTTCATGATTTTGTAAAAATTCTAAACAATAATGATCTAAACTTTTTTCTCACATATAATATCAGCACAGAGAGTGCGATTTTTCTTGCTCTAAAAATATCAAAACAGGATAACATACTCCATACAAACATTCACTGTAAACAAACATATATCTACTTAACTGTCCATGTCCTAAGTTCTATGTAGGTAAAACTACTAGAGAGTTGAAAAGTAGAATCCGTGAACATAGAGACGATATTAAGAATGAGGACATGGACAGTCCAGTAGCAAGACATTTTAAACTTTATCACAACTCAGATCATACTAAGCTGCAAGTTAAGGGTGAGTGATTCTAAATCGGCACACAGCAGGACATGCTGAAATAAAACATCAGCGTCTTCAGACAACTTAAAGGTAAAGCACGGACCGTCCAAGGATGGGTCAGGTATGTGAATAAGCCTGATACAAGTATCCGTAAAACCTTTTGAAGCTGAATCTCTGAGACTTTGCCCATATCACCCAAGCGACCTGGCTTTATTGATTATTACTAACTGCTGGAACATTATTTTCACATATTCGGAATGTTGAATGAGTTCTCCGCTATACAGGGGTCACATGAAGAATAACAGCTCCCTCTATTTTGCACAGTACCCTTTATGCTTGTACATATCATCCAAACCCTCAGGAGGATTTTGTCTTTAAATTTAACCATTACGAATTTAATCTCTATATACTTATAGAGACTCAATTAGTGTGCACACTTTGCTGGACTGTAATGGTATTAGAACACCTCCCGGGATGGTAATCCAACTAAGGAGTATCTTTTCTGACTAGTCATCTTGTGTCGATTATATTTAAACTGTGGTATTTGGTATTTCAATTCAATAAATTAATGTATTTTACTAATTTTGGCATAATAAATCAGTGCTGGCTATAATAGACTTGTTGGTTCTTATGAACCTATTTCCTATTTTATATATATATATATATATATATGTGTGTGTGTGTGTATATATATATATACATATATATATATATATATATATATATATATATATGTGTGTGTGTGTGTGTAAGCGGAATGGCTTACTATAGATGTAGTTAGTCTGTATTCTGCTATCCCTCATAAAAAGGGTTTAGAAGCCATCTCATACATGCTGGACAGATTCAGTAACTATGACGGCAATCTTAAGACCTTTCTAATTCAAACCTTGGATTTTTTACTAACCCATAATTTTTTCCAATTCGAGGGGACTTTTTATCTCCAAAGACGTGGCACTGCCATGGGGGCTAAATTTGCCCCAGCCTACGCCAACCTATATATGGGTTGGTGGGAGGCATGCCACGTCTTTGGAGATGCAAATCCCTTCAGGGGTTACATTACTATGTATAAAAGATACATTGATGACCTCCTGTTCGTTTGGACAGGGGGTCTATCTAGATTAAAGGAGTTTGTTCAATTTCTCAACTCCAATGATGCTAATTTACAGTTTACATATGAGAGTAATAAAGAATCTATACCCTACTTAGACCTCCTATTGATTGGAAAAACAGACACTCAGCAGATAAAGACAACTTTATATCGCAAACCAATTGCGGCGAATGCGATATTACATGGCCAAAGCAATCATCCAAAACATATGGGTTTTGGAATAGCCAAAGGGCAATTCATAAGGTTAAAACGTAATTGTACTGACAATGAAGTCTTTATCACAGAGAGCTTGAAAATGAGAAAAGATCTCCTAGAGAGAGGCTATCATATAAAAACAATAGATCGAGCCCTCCTAGAAGTAACCAGATTAGATAGAGAAACCCTCCTCCTTGATAACAAAGCCCTAGTGAATAAACAACGTTTTGATAACTCCAGACCTACATTCATAACCACATATAGTGCACAATTTAATGCAATATGTGATATAGTGAAAAAGCATCTCCCAATTTTGACTGCTGAGGACAGCCTCAAAGATCTTGTGCAGAAGGGATGCAACTTTGTCTCGCGTAGAGGCTATACGATAGGTAATGCAGTTTCTCCTAGTCTACTTAGAAGTACACAGACAAGAAGCAATAGCTGGTTAAATGTAAAAGGGCACTATAGGTGTCACTACAGCAATTGCATTGCTTGTGGATTCACAAAAGTTACTAAGAATTTTCAATCATACACCACACAGAAGGTCTATGAGTTGGATACATATACCAACTGTCGCTCTGTCTTCGTAATCTATCTCATAGATTGCGTGGAATGTAAAAAACAATACATTGGGTGCACCTCTAGAGAGTGTAGAAATAGGATCAGGGAGCATCTCAAGAATATTGAGCATGGTATCGAATGCTCTGACCTTGCCAGACACTTTATACATGTCCACAATAAAGTGGTTAATAGTCTAAAGTGGCAAATTATTGACCATATCAAACCTGCCATACGTGGTGGAGATAGAGTAACTAAACTTTCATACAAAGAGGCTTTCTGGATTTTCAAAATGAAAACCAGGATTCCAGATGGTTTCAACATAGTGGGCGATGTCATTAATTTTTGGAGGCATTAATGGATAGGATTTATATTATGATAAGTCCTCTCAGGTATACAATATATGTCATACTGTTATTGGGGTAATTAATAATATGATGCACTCACTACCATTTATTTTCAAAACTTATGGTTATTGTTAAGGCATTAGTATATCAGTTCATAAATATTTTCTCGCATGGAGGCTCTACAATAAACAGAGGCAGATCCCATTTATATAAGTCTTTAATTAGATGCTTATGGTAGAATATGCTACTCAAATTATATATATATGTTTAGCCCATGTTTATAAATTGTTGAGATTTGTATATTTCTTTATATGCTATATTAACATTTAAAGTATTAACATTTAAAGTATTAACGTTGCAATCTCCCCCTAATGTAATGCTCATTATTTTTAGTCTGTCTTTATTTCAGTATGGTGATATTCTAGGTCTGTCCCTTTAATAATTAGTACCTGGAGCTCTCACACCTGATGACAAGGGTGTGTTTAAATAGACAAGTTGGTGTGGAGTAAATTATGTCCATGAATAAGGCGAATATCTGCTGAAACGCGTAGGACGATTCCTTTATCTGTTCCAGGTTGTTGGGACATTCTGTATGTTTTACCTTTTTTTATATGTTTTTGTGCACGGTTTTCCAAATAAATCTTTGATTGATTATACGCCTGGGAGGTTTGCTGGATTTCTTTTTTGATGTTGTTGCCGTCTAAACAACCAGCTTAAACCTCGGCGTTCTCCAGGACAAAGGCTTGCAGTACCCGGCTTACTGACCGGCTGATGACGTCATCGTAAGACGCCGGTGTGTGTCAACAGGCATTCACAGAGGCGGAGGCTCTCACGGAGTTCGGGACTTACCTGATAAAAAGATACAGCAACGGCAGTCTAAGGTGCTTCGTACCGGCCCGGGGACCCACAGAGTGGTGAACGATCCGGAGGCTGAATAGGCTGCTTGGTATCCGCTTGAATTTACTTACGTTGGTGAGTCTTCACAATACCGCTTTAAATACTCTAAGGATTGATGCTGCTGGTTATGTACACTATAAAAGTCTGGAGCTGTCTAAAGGGGGATTTCTTGTGATTTATTTACTTGCTGTGACTGGCTAATTTTCCCTCTGACATTTCGACTAGTATATAACCCCACGCTGTCATACACACTGTGTCCAAAGCCCTTTATTTATATTTTACAAATACCCTTTGCAATAAGGGGCTATAAATATGGAAAACATGGAAAACCGTGATCTTTATTCTCTCAGACCTATGTCACATATTGAAATGGACAGGCTGACAATTGAAGACACCTTCATTAATCAAAAAGAGACTCTATCTATGAGTGACATATTTTTGTATATGGAACGTACCCTTATTAAGGAATACAAAACATGGTGGGACAAACGTGCCCTAGAGAAATATCTTATAATGGGTTTAATTCCCAGGGGGCTACGTCTTAACAAATATCCCACATTTCAGACAAATGACTCTTCCTTTATTGCTAAATGGAATGCCATTTTAACGGACTGCTCAAGGAGACTAATGGAGTTAATAATATCCTATAAAGAGACTGTCTTACACAAAACAAGAGATGAACTGTCTGAATTACAAGCACAGCTTAATGACTATGTGTTGCACCCCAAATATGGGGATATGGACACTCTGCTGAAAGAATCTATAGATAAGTTTAAGGTGGAGCTGGATAACTTTAAACTTAAAAAATTCATTAGAGATAGTGATGACCATGCACATGACAGGGTCTATACCTGGCACACACGTAGTAATTCTGGTAGTAATAACAGATCCAGATCTAGATCTAGGTCCAGAAATAGAGCCAGGACAACTTCACCAGTAGAAAAACATGTAACGTTTTTAGAGCAAAACCCTGAAGAGAATACTTTACAGCAAGCTGACATAGTACTGCCTAAAAGCATGCAGCCAGCACATAGTGAACAAATAGTTAAACCTAAGAATACAGGCATTACTAGAGTTGATCCTATAGTCACAAGATACAATAGTAGTAGTAATAATAGAAATGTATCTAAAAATACCAATGTAGCAACATCAGATGATTTAAGGAGGCAGGATTTTTTAAGGGATAATGACACTCCTAATCCTATACTAAAACAACATATAAATCCAGATTATAACATTGATCAGCAGGTTTTTCAGGCAGATCCCAACACCAGGGAGAGAGGAGGAAGCATAGGAAGAGGAGCAAGAGGCAGAGGGGCAAGGAGGCAAAAGAGAGGAGGAAGAAACAAATATGCACTATGAATGTAATCAATATTTCAAATTATACTCTTACTAGAGAGGAGAAAGAAGTACTGAGTTTTGGATTAGGTTATGTACCAACTAATAAATTTAACTTGTTCAACACTATTGTAGATGTGAATAAAATGGTTCGGGATCTCACATTAAGGAAATTTTTTTGGAAAAAAGATGAAACACATGATAGCAGAGATGTAGACTTTACCTACTCTAGTGATACTCTACCTAAAATATATGACATAGTTGATTTCACAGAGGCGTGTGATCTATTAAAGGCACATGACCTAGCCAAGGAATCAATAGTTGATGAAATTCCGCTTAAATGTACACATGGTGGATATACACCAAAGTCTATATTTTATCCAACTAGGGAGAGAGGTCCATTCTTAGAAGCTTTTCACCACAGAATTGAAGAAGACCTTATTGCACTCTTTAATGACACCAAGCATCCTTATCCTAATTTAAATGAAAAACAATCTAAGGCCCTTAATAATTTAAAATCTAGGGAGGATATTGTAATAAAGAGGGCGGATAAGGG
>NC_069500.1:873295835-873438335 GCF_027579735.1 Bombina bombina
AAAATTATTATAAAATCTGCCGACAAGGGAGGGGCTATTGTTGTCATGGACAAATTAAAGTATGTAGAGGAAATCAACAAACAACTCACAGACACTGAAGTCTATGAAAACTTGGAGCCTTAGAAAATAATACCATAGATCACAAAGTTAAGGAATATCTTATTAGGAAGGAATGTTTTAATCCCCTAATTTATATACTTCCAAAAATCCATAAATGTATAGATAATCCTCCAGGGCGCCCCATTGTCACTAGTATTGACTCTGTTCTGTCAAATGTGGCCACTCTTCTGGATAGAATTTTTAAACCTATAGTATGCAAATAACAGTCATATATAGAAGATTCCACAGACGTCTTAAAGAAATTAGACACAATTGAGTGGCAAACAACAAAACACCCTATATTAGTCACACTATACGTAAAACATTTGTATACAAGTATTCCCCATCTCGGTGGTATAGAATCTGCTAAAAAATCCTTACAAGATGAAAATACATACACAGACCTTCAAATTAATTTCATAATGGAATTACTAACATTGGTGTTAAACAACAATTACTTTTTGTTTGGTTTTGTCTTTTACAGACAAAAGAGAGGTACCGCAATGGGTGCTAATATGGCGCCACCATACACAGGCCTGTACATGGGTGTATACAAACAGAAATATGTATACTCCAATGAATTGTTTAAAAGGTTTGCTAGCGTATGGTGGCGCTATATAGATGATGTCTTCATGATATGGTCTGGAAATAATGAAACCCTAAGTCAATTTCTTTCTCAACTAAATGATAACAATGAGAACATTGAGTTTACCATCAAAGTAATGATAAACATATTAACTTTCTGGATGTTATGGTTTATATAGAAGAAGGTATGTTCAAAACAGACATTTTTGTCAAAGAAACTGATAAGAACACCTTGTTATCCTATAATAGCTGCCATCCAGAAAGTACTGTGAAATCTTTACCTAAATCTTAATATGTAAGGGTTAAACGAATTGTAAGTGATATAAGATCTTGTAAAACAAGATTACAGGAAATGAATGAATGAATAAATTTACCCGAAGAGGTTATCCAAAACAAGTGCTAGACAATGAACTGAATAAAGTTAATCAAATTGATAGAAAAGAATTGCTAATTAAGAAAAAGAAAACGGTTTAAACAAATAGAATTCCATTTATAAGTACTTATAATGTTAATAGCAAACAAATCACAGGTATTATTAAAAAACACTGGAATATTCTTAAAAATAGCTATAATGACATTAGGGAGTTTAAAAATTTGCCATTACTTTCTTATAAAAGACCTAAAAATTTACATGATAGTTTAGTTAGAACGGACATAGGGAGTAATAAACATACATTATTAACCTCTAGCAAAAAATGAACCTTTCCTTGCTATAATTTTTCACACTGTAATAGTGTTATAAGAGGAGACAAAGTAGTATATCCTCACACAGGGAAAATATATAACATTAATGGATTGTACACTTGCCAGTCAGATCATGTTGTTTATTCATGTTGTTTAGTCATAAATGTCCATGTGGGCTAATCTACATAGGAGAGACCAGTCAAAAAATAAAAGACAGACTCACACAGCACAAATATACTATAAGAAAAGGTGTCCCAGATTTACCAGTCTGAGCTCATTTCAAAGAAAAAAAGCATGACGTTAGTCAATTAAGATTCAAAGTTTTGGAACATATACCCATACAGAGAAGGGGCCATGCTAGAATTAAGAAGTTAAAACAAAGAAAAGTAATATGGATTAACAAATTAGTATGTATCCCAAGCGACTAAATAGGGACTATAATCTTTTTCTATTTTTGTAAATTAAGCTTCTTTAACTAATAATTTCTGTATTTTTTTCTTTTATACAGATCAAGATTTACATGTGACTCAATAATCCATATAAGGAGTTTAATAATACACAAACTTAATAAATATTTTACGTTCATGATTAGAACAAGCGTAGTAAACATTTTTTATTAACAAGATAAAAAGAAACTTATAACGAAAACTACTATTGCTTTGTAAAGGATGCAGTTAGGTTGCTATTTTCTTGCTCACAAAATTGTTACATTTTATGTCATTTCATAAATGTTCTAGGTTAGCTATGGTTACATAGTAATTTTTCTTCCTCCTTGTCATCCATCGTAAAGGTAACAATCTTAAAAGATTAAAAATTGTTTGTGAGTTAATATAATATTAAAATTGATTTTTTTTTTTTTTTTAAATTACATTAATTCACATATAACAAACACAGAAACATAATTATAGAATTTAATTGTAAATTACTAATGTATAATCACAGCAGAGAATAAAAGTATTGTATTATATTAAGATATATATTATTACAGGATAAATGTAATTAATGAGTATACACAATGAATGTTATAAACAATACTGTCTCTTTAAAAGTTAAATCACTTGAATGTTTTGCACCTGTATTTTGGTTCACTCACAGCCTATAAATTCTAGGCATTAATTATGTGTTTAATCACTTGGCTTGAGAAAGGGCAAAGCCCGAAACGTTGCCTATGTTTTCTTGCTTGAAAATAAATCACTAAAAAATCCATTTGGGGTGCTGCAGCTCTTTCTTCTATTCTATATATATATATATATATGTATATATAAATATATATGTGTGTATGTGTTCATAAATACACACATAAAATTAGCTAATATTACAATGTTTGAATATTGTTTTTGCATAATTTATCATTAAATACATTTATGTTAGATTATGCAATTAATTTGTGTTTTAGATAGACGCAAATGTTGTCCAATTACAAAGTATTTATGTCAGGGTGCTAGGAATAAGACTGAGATGAGAAGTGCAAAAATAATCACACCTTTATTAATAGCAAAAAATAATAAAATGTCCACAAGTCAAATAACAAGCCAGGAATCAAAACCAGAGCTGGTAGTCAGACGAGCCGAGTCAGGAGCCAAAGCGAATAGTCAGACGAGCCGGAATCAGGAACAAGGAGAACAGAAGAGTCAGGAACAAGCCAGGGATCAGGAACCAGGAGGGATGTCAGACAGCCAGGTAATACACAGGAGCTCTCACAAACAGGTCTGAGACAACGTAAGGGCAAAGCATACTGAACAGAGGCCCTTTAAATAATAAGTGATGACATCACAATTCTGAGACTGCATCCTGTCTCACACGGATGATGTACACCAGTCTGGCCATAAAAGAAAGTGCAGGAAATTAGCAGCATCACACAGTATGCACCAGAGTCAGCAAGAGAGGTGAGTAAAATGGCTGCCAACAGCATATGGCAAACAAAACAGGGGAAAAAAACCCTGACAGTACCCTCCCCTCAACGACCCCTCCCCCACGGGAGGACAAAAGGCTTATTGGGGAAACGGGCATGGAATGCATGGAGGAGGGCGGGAGCATGAACATCAGAGGAGGGAACCCATGAATGCTCCTCCGGACCGTAGCCCCTCCAGTGAACCAAATACTGTACATGGCACCTGGACATACGAGAGTCAATAATGCTGCTGACCTCATACTCCTCATGGTTGTCAACAAAGATAGGATGGGGACGAGGCAACACAGTGGTAAACCGATTACAAACCAATGGTTTCAAGAGGGAGACATGAAAAACAATGGATATGCGCATTGCAGGAGGAAGGTCAAGAGAGTAGGCCACAGGATTGACCCGTCGAAGTATTTGAAAAGGACCAACATAACGGGGAGCCAGTTTATTGGAAGGCACACGAAGACTCAAGTTGCAGAAAACAGCCAAACTCTCTCACCAACCTGGTAGGAAGGTGCAGGCAGACGCCTAAGATCAGCCTAGAACTTTTGGCGCTGCATAGAATGATGAAGGCAATCCTGAATCTGCATCCACGTGGAACGGAGTTGCCGGAGATGCTCCTCCAAAGCCGGAATACCTTGAGACATGAATAAATCGGGCAACAAGGATGGTTGAAACCCATAATTAGCCATGAACGGGGATAACTTGGAGGAAGCATTAATAGCACTATTACGAGCAAACTCTGCCCAAGGTAACAGTTCAGACCAATTATTATGGTGATCTGAGACATAGCAATGGAGGATCTGTTCCAGAGCTTGATTAGACCGTTCCGCAGTCCCATTGGATTGAGGGTGATATGCCGAGGAGAAGGAAATCTGGATCCCCATTTGAGCACAAAAGGAACGCCAAAATCTGGAGACAAACTGGCTACCCCGGTCTGACACTATCTCCTTGGGTAACCCATGTAAACGGAAGACCTCCCGGGCAAAAATTGAAGCAAGCTCCTGAGCGGTAGGCAACTTCTTCAAGGGAATGCAATGTGACATTGGAAACAGGGAGCTCGACAATGAAATCCATGGAAAGATGTGTCCAAGGACGCTCACCATTAGCAATAGGTTGAAGAAGACACACAGGAAGACGTCGAGGAGTCTTATTCTGTGCACAAACTGAGCAGGAGGCAACATACGCAGCAACATCAGAACGAAGACCTGGCCACCAGAATTGTCGAGTGACAGACCAAATAATTTGGTTCTTGCCTGGGTGACCTGCGGCTTTAGGATAGTGGCAAGTGTGCTAAAGTTTAGTTCAAAGATTCTCAGGAACAAAACACTTACCACTAGGTTTCTCAGGAGGTGCGTTGGTTTGTGCAGCCAGGATCTCCTCCCCCAAGGGAGAAGTCAAATTAGTACGTATGGTAGCCAAAATATGGTCAGGAGGTATAACTGGAGTAGGTACAGACTCCTCCTTGGACAGAGGGGGAAACTGTCAAGAGAAGGCATCAGCACTAACATTCTTACTATCAGGCAGGTAGGAGACCACATAATTAAACCAAGACAAAAATAGCGCCCATCTGGCCTGTCGGGGTGACAAACGTTTTGCTTCAGTTAGATAAGTTAAATTCTTGTGGTCAGTAAGAATGAGCACTGGCACGCTAGTACCCTCGAGAAGATCCCTCCATTCCTTAAGTGCCAAAATTATGGCCAGTAGTTCCCTGTCGCCAATTTCATAATTGCACTCTGCTGGAGACAATTTCTTAGAGAAGAAACCACACGGATGCAAGGAACCGTCAGGCGTAGGACGTTGAGACAAGAGGGCACCTACTCCAGTCTCAGATGCATCGACCTCAAGAACGAAAGGCAGGACAGGGTTAGGATGAGCCAGAACTGGAGCGGCAGCAAAGGCAGTGTTAAGACTATCAAAGGCCTTAATGGCAGTAGGTGACCAATGGAGTGGATCATTCTCTTTACGGGTCATGTCTGTGATAGGTTTGACCATGGAAGAAAAGTTTTTAATAAACTTTCTATAGTAATTGGCGAACCCCAAAAAACTTTGAATAGACCGAAGACCAACTGGGCGAGGCCACTGCAGAACTGCAGATAACTTGTCAGGATCCATGGAGAACCCTGCAACGGAGATACCATAACCTAGGAAGGTTACTTGAGTCTGATGGAACTCACATTTCTCGAGTTTACGAAACAGGCCGTTTTCACGTAGTCTCTGAAGAACCCATGTAACATCAGAACGATGAGCCTCAAGTGTAGGTGAGTGTATGAGGATGTCGTCCAAGTACACCACAACACACTGTTGCAACATATCTTGTAGGACATCATTAATAAATTCCTTGAAAACAGCAGGAGCATTACATAGGCCAAAGGGCATTACAAGATACTCATAATGCCCGCTCCTGGTGTTACATGCTTTTTTCCATTCGTGGCCCTCCTTGATCCTAACAAGATTGTACACTCCTCTCAAATCAAGTTTAGTAAAGACTGTAGCTCCCTTGAGGCGGTCAAAGAGTTCCGTAATGAGCGGAATAGGGTAAGCATTCTTAATGGTAAGATGATTAAGACCCCTATAATCGATGCATGGTCTTAACTCGCCACCCTTTTTCTTCACAAAGAAGAAGCCAGCCCCTGCAGGAGAGCAGGATTTGCGGATGATCCCCCACGACAGAGCATCGGCAACATACTCCTCCATAGCACAATTCTCCGCAACAGACAGAGGGTAAACCCAGCCCTGAGGAGGAATGTCTCCGGGTTGCAGGTTAATGGCACAATCATAAGACCGGTGAGGAGGCAACATACCGGCACGCACCTTGTCAAAAACATCTAGGAACTCTCGCCACTCCTCTGGCAATTGAGATATCGAAGAAGTGCACAAGACTTTAACTGGTTTCCGAAGACAAGTGGAAATACTTTGCAGAGACCACAACAAAATTTCGGACCTGTGCCAGTCGAGACTGGGATTGTGCTTTTGGAGCCAGGGATAACCCAGTACAACCGGAAAATGCGGAGAGTTTATCACCTGGAACTGGAGGGTTTAAAAATGTAGAGCCCCAACAGCCATGGATAACGGAGCAGTTTCGGGAGTAACGAGTGCGGGCTGAAGGGGCCTGCCATCAATGGCCTCAATAGCAAGCGGAACGGACCGAGGCAAAACAGGAATGGAGTGCTTTGATACAAAAGCACTGTCAATGAAATAGCCCACAGCACCAGAGTCAACAAGAGCCTGGGTGACTATGGAGGAGTCCACCCAGGAAAGGACAACCGTGACCAAAGGTTTCTACTTTAGTGGTTTCCGGGGACGAGGATAAACCACCCAAAGTCTGCCCCCGACAGGACCTTAGGTGTGAGCGTTTCCCAGCTGTGTTGGACAAGACTTCAAAAGGTGGCCCTGTAACCCACAATAGAGGCAGAGCCCCTTCCTCCTCCTAAAGGCCCTCTCCACCGCGGAGAGACGCGTGAATCCCAACTAAATCGACTAAGCAGTACCTGGTGACTAGGGACCAGGAGGCATGGGAGGAGAGGGAGGCATGGGTGGGAACAAACACATAGGAGACAACGGAAGAGGAGGCTTCCGCAAGAGCTCCTTGAAAGAGGGCCTCTCACTTAGTCTGATGTCAATTAGGATTAAAAAAGACACCAATGCCTCAAGATCTTCTGGTAAATCTCTGGCAGCAACTTCATCTTTAATCGCATCAGAGAGCCCATGAAAGAAGGCGGCAACAAGGGCTTCATTGTTCCAATCTACCTGTGCGGCAAGCGTACGGAACTCAATGGCATACTGAGTAACAGATCTTGTACCTTGCTGAATGGACATGAGTCATTTAGCATCAGAGGAGGAGCGAGCCGGAACATCAAATACCCTTCGAAAGGAGGCCACAAATTCAGGGTAATTTGAAATCACAGGTTTATTAGTCTCCCACAAGGGATTAGCCCAGGCAAGAGCTATGTCAGAGAGTAACGAGATGAGAAATCCCACCTTAGCTCTCTCAGAGGGAAACGCCTGAGGTAACATCTCAAAGTAAATGCCCACCTGGTTAAAAAACCCTCTGCACTGATTAGGATCGCCTCCATAACGCTCAGGTAGAGGTGCAGAACCGGACATGCTCATGGTAGGACTAGGTGCAGCAGCGGAAACAGGACCAGCCATAACTTGCGGGACACTTTGGTCCAAATGTGCAGTGCGAGTCAGCAGGGTTTGCAGGGCTAGTTCAAATTGATCCAAGCGGTGATCCTATTCATCCATCCTGGAAATTATGGCAGGTAAAGATGGATTATTAGAACCATCAGGATTCATGGCCCTTGCATAATGTCAGGGTGCCAGGAATCAGACTGAGATGAGAAGTGCAAATATAATCACACCTTTATTAATAGCAAAAAATAATAAAATGTCCACAAGTCAAATAACAAGCCAGGAATCAAAACCACAGCTGGTAGTCAGACGAGCCGAGTCAGGAGCCAAAGCGAGTAGTTAGACAAGCTGGAATCAGGAACAAGAAGAACAGCAGAGTCAGGAACAAGCCAGGGATCAGGAACCAGGAGGGATGTCAGACAGCCAGGTAATACACAGGAGCTCTCACAAACAGGTCTGAGACAACGCAAGGGCAAAGCATACTGAACAGAGGCCCTTTAAATAATAAGTGATAACATCACAATTCTGAGACTGCATCCTGTCTCACACGGATGATGTACACCAGTCTGGCCATAAAAGGAAGTGCAGGAAATGAGCAGCATCACACAGTATGCACCAGAGTCAGCAAGAGAGGTGAGTAAAATGGCTGCCAGCAGCACATGGCAAACAAAACAAGGAAAAAACCCTGACAATTACACTGCCCCCACTCAACTACATTATAATGCCACGCAGCCTGTAACATTTTCAGTGGAGAACTCTGTGTGTATATATAACACTGTATAAATAGACCTTCCAATTGTATTTCCATATTTGAGAGGGACAGTCCCTAATTCTGAGCTCTATCCTTCTGAGTAGGTATGTGCATTTGGATCCTTTGTGAGGATCTGAATGCGGAAGTAGGTGGCCACGTTCGGCTCTTTTCAGAGACGGATTTTTCTTGTGAAAGATCACCACTCTAGGATTTGTGCAATTTTAGATCTTAGTGTGGTGGTCTTTCACAAGAATAAATCTGTCTCAGAAAAGAGCTGAATAGCACTAGCGGCTGCCTATGTCTCTGTTTGTTTGAAGAATTTTCCTTAGCCCTGCCATAGACAGAACAAACACACCCACTGACTGATCAGACACACCTATGATCCAGCCCCCTATCCACCCATGACCCCCCCTACTCCCAACACCATACCTCCCAATATTTGTGGCAGAGAATCAGGGATACATAAAGTTGATAAGGGCCCTTTCACCATTGTGGGTGGAGCTTTGTTGGGAGGGGAGGGATTATAGTTTGTTAGTAGTGGGTGGGTGGGATTGTGGGTGTTTCCAGTGGTCTGTGGGTGTGTCATGGCAGTTTGTGGGTGTGTCTGGGTGTTCTATAGGTGTGGGATAATTTTGTATGACTATATTAGAGGGACAGAGCTCAGAATCAGAGCCTGTCCCTCTCAAATAGGGACAGTTGGGAATCCTGCAACACAAGCTTGCCCACAAAACAGCAACTGCCCCTATCAACCTCCTGAGTTCCTATATAATTCATAACAATGAGGGATACTGTTTCAGGAAAGTATGTGCCACAAAGCTTTCAAGGTAGTCTGACTGACCTACATGTCACTAGCAAATAATTTTGCCACCCATATTGATTGGATGACTATTATAAAAGTCAGCGGTTTGTGCCCCCATGCTAATCCACAGCAGAACACAATAAGAGTTGTCCAGCTTCCTGCTTATGAACTCTGTAGTGAGGAATGGGTAGAGGTCCTAGAATAAGAGTAGCAGGTAAAGCGGTTAATATGCAACTTTGCCAGATTGAGTCATCACAATATATTGATGGCTTCTCCCTGGCTCAATCACCTCTAACCTGCAAACTGGTAGATGCAAATGAGAAGGAGCAAAGAGAATTAAAGGAACAAAAAACAACAACATTTTTCTTTCATTATTCAGAGTATACAATTTTAACAACTTTTTAATTTACTTCTGTTATCACATTTGTTTTATTCTCATGATATCTTTTGTTGAATGAGCAGTAACACACTACCAGTAGTGCATTGCTGCTCCTGAAACTACATAGATATGCTTTTCAACAAAGGGTAATCCGAGAACAAAACACATTAGATAAAAGAAGTAAATTGGAAAGTTGTTTAAAACAGCATGTTCTATCTGAACCATGAAAGAAAATGTTTGGGTTTCATGTTCCTTTAAGCAGAGACTTTACTGCACGTTGACTGTTCATCCACAGGGAGGGATCATGTGTTTTCCTCTTTGTCAGCTGCTGGGAGTAGGGTTGCCACCATTTCTTGAATAAAAAAAAAATATGCTGGTCAAATTAATTAGCATAAATTTACATAACTAATTATACAGCATAAATCAGGAACTAAAGCTGCTAGCGCTGCTTTTAAATGATCATTTGTTTTTCAATTAGATTTCAGTATATAGATGAAGTTTGATCATGATAACATATTTATTTCTATATTTAATTTTTATTTTGAACCTTAAAAATACCAGCTGAGTAGCAGCTCTAGCTGGGTGAAAGCAAGTAGTAAATTATGTTCCCCCCAGTCAGAAGCTGGGATTCCTTCACCTCCGCTACTATCTACCTGCTGCTGGAACAGACATAAATACTGGCCCATATGAGTCTCATATTTTGGTGAATTTCTTTTTGAATATTCCAATAATAAACATATAACGTCATCTTTATGGCCCTGTATTTTTTTACTTTACAGGCCGTCTATAGCTGTGGATCTTGCCTGAGGAAATAGTTGTTTCTATAAGCAGAGAAACGTGTTGCATCATTAGGGGAGACGCATATTGTGGGCTCCACCAACACTGACTGCTTTGTTTTTTTTTTGTTTTTTTTAATTTTCACAAGCTTTATACAACACTTTCAAATACACACACATCAAATAAAAAATAAAAGTAAAATAAACATAAATAACGCTAAGCAGTAACTGCAATATTTCAGCTATGGTATATACTAAATATCTTGTACCACATTTAAAGTGTAGAAGTTCATGATAGTCCACAAAATACCCTGTAGCTTCTGTGGGGTCCACATCCACCAACCAAAGGATACTCCTTAATAACAATATTTCATATTAGTTAGAGATATAAAGTGTATATAAAGCTTATAAAAAAAAAAAACATAACAAGGTAACTTCACAAGGTAACTCGTGGTTGAATAAATATAACATCTTCTGCAATATAGTATTTTAGCTAACTGTATATTTTATCTATTTTCCATGAAGTTATAAACAAAGTATGACATCCTATCCTATAGTTTTATCTGTAGTATATTTACTAGATTATAATATGCTTCCATCTGATCAATTAACTGATAGTGTAGTTTTTCCATTAAAATTGTGTGGTGTTAAACTGTGCATAGCTCAGGCTTGGAAACAGACAGAGCCTCCAAATCTAAATGAGATCTGCGATGTGATAAATCACTTTGCTACCATGGAGAGATATGTCGCCGGAGAGAATAATACTCTGGACTCTTACTGGGAGATGTGGTCTGACTGGTTCGAACTCCGATAAAAGGGATTCACCAGCAGCGCAATCTACTCCTGAAACGAGAAGAGAGTGTTCATGCAGCCACTTCCCCATTCTGCCTCCTTCCCTCACTCCTCCCTTCCCCCTCCCCTTTTTTTTTTCTCTCTTTTTCTCTTTTCTCTTTATCTCATTCTTTACCCTCTATATGAGGGAGATGTGTATAACCCCTATTTATCAAGATGCCTGGAAATTTAGTACGTAAGCCCTGTTGGCTCACATTCTATTTGCCCCTTTCCTAGGGCCAAATAATGCCCGATATCTGATTTTTCTTTCCTTTCCTATATCAGCTGTTATGTGAATATACACTGTTGACACACCAGTTCTAATGTTTTTGATTATTTCAGCAAGTGAAATGTATGTTTCCATCAACAATGCATATTGCTATATTTTGTTGTAGATATGTTTTGCTGTAATGTTATTTCAATATTACTGTACAGTGAATTTCTCTTTAATAAAGAAAAATATTTATAAAATAAAAAAATAAAAAAATAAAAATAAAAAAAATAATAATTGTGTGGTGTATTTGGGATTGCTATTCGGATATTGTTGGAGTTTTAGTTTGTTTCCAGTATCTAGGTATTATCTGTTTGGCGCTATTCAAAGGAATGATTAATGCCATTTGATATTTTCGGTATAGGTTTATGCAGTAGCATTGTTGTGGGATCTAACAGTATTTGAATCGAGAGTAACCTGTTTATCTCTATTCCCACTAAAGACCAGAAATTTGATATTTTCGGACATGTCCACCATATGTGTATGAGTACCTTTTTTCCTGCATTCTCTCCAACATTGGTCTGAAGAATTAGGGAATATAGCTTTAACTCTATGAGGGGTTAAATACCACCTCATTAATATAGTTTGTCTAGAATGGACGCTGATATTGATGCTTTGGCATTACGTTGAAAGATAATATTCCATTCCTTCTTAGAAGGTGGACTATTAAGGTTACGTGACCACTCCTTTGTATATGATGGCAAATTTGAAGATGTAGGTATCATTAGTATTTTTTCTAAATTAGTGATAGTATACCCCTAGTTGGGAGGTTCCTTGAACATAATAATTCGAATGGTAGTCTTTGTTTGATCAGATCGCATTTATTTGGATGTGTTGTAAAATTGTTTTTAAGTTGGAGATATCTAAACCAGTGGTTACATAACTACCCCACTGTTAATTAACCTCAAATTAGACTTTAATTTTTCGCAATTCATAAGTGTATAAAATGGCAATGTATCATGTAAGGTTTTCATATTGATAAGTCCAATATAGTCACCTCAACGGTAAAGACTGATCCAGTATAATTGGTGTAAGTGGTGATGGGATTGTTGAGATTTGGTTTTTAAGGTTGAGAATGACTTTCCATGTCTGTAACACTTTCACTTATTATAGGGTAATTTTGATATATTTTAGGCCAGCTCTTCAATGGTAGCCAACATCTGCCCCCCAGCTGCTTATCCTGTAGCAAATTATGCTCTAGCTGTACCCATTCTTTATGATTTTTATTATTACACCAGTCTACTATTCTTTGTAATATTGATTCCCTCCTATATTTTAAAAAACATGGCGCTCCTAACCCCCTCTATCCTTTGGAAGGGAGAGGGTGGCCTTAGATACTCTCGGAGCGGTTCCATGCCATATATATTTATTCAATAAAGATTGAAATTTAGGAATATAAGACATAGGAAGAGGAATTGGTAGAGTCTGGAATAAATATAACAATCTTGGTAAGATAATCATTTTCACTGCATGAATATGACCTAGCCAGGAGAGGGGCTTTTGCTTCCATCTATTTATTTCCACAGTAGTTTCTTTCAAAAGCTTTTCATAGTTAAATTTTATTAGGTCATGCTGGGTATTAGCTATTATAATCCCTAGGTATTTTATGGTGTTGGATTGTATTTTTAAATTACTATTTTGATTAATTAGCTGGAGATTATATTTATCTAGTCCAAAGCTCAAAAGTTCAGATTTAGCATGGTGTATAGAGAAATTTGAATACTGACCATAGGTGCTAAGTACAGATAGGACTATAGGGGTAGATTGGATTGGTTCAGAGAGCGTAAAAAACACGTTGTCCGCATACAATAACATTTTAAAATTCATATCCCTTATATTAATACCACCGATGTTATCATTTAGTCTAATTTTAGATGCCATTACTTCAATTGCTAGTGCAAATAACATAGGAGATAGTGGGCATCCCTGACGTGTGCCGTTATGGATATAGAATGGATTAGACAAAGAATTATTATATTTTATGGTTGCAAGTGGTGCATTATATAAAGAAAAAAATTGTTCTTCAAAGAGTTTGCTAAAACCAAATTGATATAAAGTAAAGCGTAAGAACTTCCAATTTAGTTGGTGAAAAGCTTTTTCAGTGTCCATTGCTAGGACAACTGTCGAAATACTCTTTCTTTTCAAATTCTAAAATTTGTATACTTTTATTAGTATTATCACGGGCTTCTCTCCCTGGGATAAAACCTACTTGGTTAGATGGATAAGGTAAGGTAAAAAGTTATTAATCCTATTAGCTAAAATTTTCCCATATATTTTTATATCCAAGTTCAGTAAAGAGATTGGTCTATAGTCACTTGGGGACTCAATAGGTTTATCCGGTTTGGAATTACAACAATTCTGGCCTCTAGCATATTTGATGGAAATTGGTCTCCTGTGTCTATTTTATGAAAGTGTTACTAAATGAGAAATAAGAATGTCTTGGAAACTTTTCTAATACTTTGCAGTCAGGCCATCTGGGCCAGGGCTTTTCCCGACTTTTACATTTTTAATAGTATCCTTTAACTCTTTTATTGTTATTGGCTGATCTAGCAAGCTCTTCATATCTGCTGAGAGACATGGAAGCCCTGCATTTTGGATGTATTCCTTACATTATTCAGTAAAATCTACTGAAGAGAAATTGTCAGGTAGATTATATAACTCAGAATAATAATCGCTAAAGGTTTGACCTATCTCCTTAATAGTTTTAGCGTATTGTCCTTCTTTAGTTTTTATTTCATGTACATACGATTTTAGGTTCTTCTTTTTAAGAGCCCTTGCTAGGAGTCTGCCGGATTTATTACTTTCATTAAAAAAAAAAAATATTTTTAAGTAGAATGCTGATTTATATGCTTGCTGGTTTAATTGGCTTTGTAGTAACTGCCTAGTATCTGACAGTTGTTTTAAAATATTATCATCCGTGGGGTATAATTTATGTAGATGATCTAGTCTTGATAGGTCAGAAGTTAGAGAGTTATATTTTTCTCTTTTTTGTTTTTTTAGGTATGCATTGTGCTTTATAAAGTCACCCCTAATATAAAACGTATGTGTTTCCCAAAGTATAAATGGGGCCACATCAGGTGTTTTATTAATAGTAAAAAATTATTGAAGTGATACTGAGGTGTTCTGTATAAATACTGGGTCTGATAATAAGAAATCATCCAACCTCCACAAGAAGGGTGTGTTTGGTTTAGTTGGCCAGTTTAATTAGATTATCATTGCTGAGTGATCCAACCATGACGTATGGCTAATATAAACCTTAGAACTAAACTGTAAACTTTTTTGGTTGAGAAATAAATAATCCAGGCGGGAATATGTTTTATTCAGATGCGAGAAAAATGTATAATCTCTTTTATTAGGGTTAAGATATCTCCAAGAGTCATTGATATGTTTAGTTGCGAAATTAGACCAGATTGTTCTAAATTTTAAAGTTGATGAGTCTAATTTTGGATTAAAAGGGAGATTCAAATCTCCCCCTAAAAGTAACATGCCTTGAACAAAATCTAACATTCTATTAAATAATTAATTAATTAATTATTATAATTAATTAATAATTGTCACTAAAAATAATACTAACTTTTTAAAAATAATACTAACTCCTCTCTGTCTAGAGTTAAAGGAGCTATGGTAATGAGTCTCAAAACGCGTATCTAAATATTTAGGCTCCCTGTTAAGTCTAAAATGTGTCTCTTGCAGCAGCAAAAGATCACTCCCCTTAAACTTGTGGTCTAAAAAAAGCTTGTTTCCTCTTTTGTGGTATATTGAAACCCTTTACGTTTTGTGTAATTATAGTTAATGGGTGTTTAGCATTGCAAGCCATATTTGAAATACAAATTATAAATATGAAGTCTATATTGCAGAGGATGGCCACCAAAATACATCATCAAAAAACTGAACATAAACATTATTAACATGTATACAGAAGCCATATAGCATATTGTTCAACCTATTTTTATCAAACCTGATAATCAACAATTGATACCCTTTATACTTTGTAAAAATAAAGAATAATAAAACGCTTTCTAACCCCTCATAGAGGGACCAAAACTGCATCTCTTTTTGAGATGAAGCTTAAAGGAAGGTCCGAAGAGACCTTTTTCTATATAGATTATACAATTTAAATCATAATATAGATACTGTCCTATATCATAGTGGTAATATGTGTAACGGGACAGTCTACACCAGAATTTTTATTGTTTGAAAAGATAGATAATCCCTTTATTACCCATTCCCTAGTTTTGCATTACCAACACAGTTATATAAATACACTATTTACCTCTGTGATTACCTTGTATCTAAGCCTCTGCAAACTGCCCCCTTATTTCTGTTCTTTTGACAGACATCCATTTTAGCCAATCAGAGCTTGCTCACTGGAACTCCACGTGCGTGAGCATAGTGTTATCTATATGATAAACGTGAACTAACACCCTCTAGTGGTGAAAAACTGTCAAAATGCCCTGAGAGAAGAGGCGGCCTTCAAGTTCTTAGAAATTAGCATATGAACCGCCTAGGTTTAGCTTTCAACTAAGAATACCAAAAGAACAAAGCAAAATTGGTGATAAAAGTAAATTGAAAAATTGTTTAAAATTACATTCTCTATCTGAATCATGAAAGTTTATTTTGGACTAGACTGTCCCTTTAAGTAAAAATATATTTAATGTTATAGTTTCAAATAATATTAAATATCTCACAACAATTTATGACATATCTGAAAAGTTCAAGTCGGTTATATCCACCTTTTGATGAATCAAATAAAAATAAAGCATTAATTATACCTTCCAATGATCTTCTGATAAACTATGTGAGAATAGGATAATTTATCTTTTAGCGAGTATTGTCTTTCCTTGGTGGATTGATCTCCTACCTCCCCAGAATTTGAACTTTTTACTGCAGGATCAGGACTAGAAGACTTCCCCTTTTTCCTCACAGGGATTAATTCCCTTATCTGTGTATTTGATGGCATTTCCGGTTGGTCCAGCTCCAATAATTTGCAAAAGTCTGGTATTTCTGATAGTTTGGCGCAGGTAATTCTTTTATTTTCATGTATAACTGATAAATTAAAAGGAAAACCCCAGCGGTAATTTATTTTTTTTCGATCTTAACAAGAGGGTGAGGGGAGCGAATTCCTTTCTTGGAGTGTTCTTGGCGATAAATCTGCATAGAATTGAAGCGTTAAACCTCTAAATGTAATTGGTTGGTTCTTTCTCAAGGCAATCAATATCTCTACTTTGCTTTTAATTGTTTTTAATAAATCCTTTTAATCAGCAACAGTAGTAGTTTGCCTGTTCTATACAGAACACCAACATTTGTGTTCAATCCTGTCATCTGATACCATTCCTGCAATAACGGCATCCTGCAATAACCTTTCTTACCCATCCGATGTAGAGAGAGCCACTCTGTGGCCCTCTCTGCATCGGACATCGATGGCTGCAATCGTTGGTGGGTGGGAGCTTATGTGGGAGGCGGGTGGGCGGCCATCAATGGCTTCTAGTATGAAGAGGGGGGCGGGTGCACGGGGGCGTCGGGCGGGCGCGTGCACGGGGCAGAAGCGGGTGGGAACCGCTACACTACGGAAAAATGTTAGTAGAAAAGTGGGAGAGAGGGGGGAGGGAATTCCTATAGAAACCATCTACGGGATCTGGGAGAGGGGGGGGGGATTGGTCTTTGGGGTGGGGGAAGCTACACTACAGAAAAAAACAACAACAATTTTTTTGTAAATTTTGTATTACCCAAGATGGCTCCCAATAAGGTAGGGGGGGCAGGGAGGTTGGAGGCTAAGGGGGGATCCTACACAGCAGAATGATAAAAATAAAACCTTTTATTTTAGTACTGGCAGACTTTCTGCAAGTAATTAAGATGGCGGGACAATTGTGGGGTGGGGAGGGAAGAGAGCTGTTTGAGAGGGATCAGGGGGTGTGATGTGTCAGATGGGAGACTGATCTCTACACTAAAGCTAAAATTAACCCTGCAAGCTCCCTACAAGCTACCTAATTAACCCCTTCACTGCTAGACATAATACACGTGTGATGCGCAGCGGCATTTAGCGGCCTTCTGATTGCCAAAAAGCCACACCAAAGCCATTTATGTCTGCTATTTCTGAACAAAGGGGATCCCAGAGAAGCATTTACAACCATTTGTGCCATAATTGCACAAGCTGTTTGTAAATAATTTCAGTGAGAAACCGAAAGTTTGTGAAAAAGTGAACGATTTTGTTTTTTATTTGATTACATTTGGCGGTGAAATGGTAGCTGAAATATACCAAAATGGGCCTAGATCAATACTTTGGGTTGTCCACTACACTACACTAAAGCTAAAATTAACCCTTCAAGCTACCTAATTAACCCCTTCACTGCCGGGCATAATACAAGTGTGGTGTGCAGCGGCATTTAGCGGCCTTCTAATTACCAAAAGCAACGCCAAAGCCATGAATGTCTGCTATTTCTGAACAAAGGGAATCACAGAGAAGCATTTACAACCATTTGTGCCATAATTGCACAAGCTGTTTGTAAATAATTTCAGTGAGAAACCCTTTCTTTCTGCAGGCATGCTGCATGTTCTGCAATCACATTTTCAGATCACAGCATGTTCTGCCTTGGGGTGGTGCCACAGGGGCACATTCACTATTTGTCTATAGTTCATATTCTGCTAAAATGTTTTCATTTACTGTCCCTTTAAAGCTATGGTTTGGGTGGCCGAAGTGCTGCCTTATGAGTCATTGCTTACTGTAGTCATTGTGCCTTATCATATATCTAGTCCAAAGGTTGGTGGCACCAATACATTTCTTTATCTACAAAGCTCAAAACTTGCCTGAGAAAGGCATTTAATTAAGCAATTTATTAACATTACTACATTTCTCATTGTCCTGTGTTTAAGGGATGTATTGAGAACACAAATATTGATGACTATAAAAAAAGCTAAATCATGCAACAAATAATCATCTACCACCAATCCCTCTAGAAATATTTGTTCTCTCATATCTTTTTTGTGCACACCCATATTAGCATATGTGTGTCTGTGTACACTTTAACACTTTAAGGGACACTTTATGTCCCCACATCATTTTTTTTTAAATTAAATTTATTGAAAAAAATTACAAATACTTGAATAATTTATTTATGAATTATAGGTTTCGAGAATTTTTTTTCGAGAAAAGGTCAACTGGGCCTATCACCATTTGGGCAAACACTATAAATCATAGCTGTGTGCATGGAAGTGGGTGCAGGACATTCTGTGTGTTCAATGTCCCTTTAAAGGAAAAAAAAACACGCTTTTTTCATTATTGTAATTAAATATAAGCCACTGCTTGGTGTTTTTTTTTTTTTTTAAGGGACATTAAACACTTAAGGCTAAATTACAAGTTGAGCACAAAATATCGCTTCCACAAATGTGCACTGGTATTACAAGTGAGGTGCAATGGGAACGTGACCTCGCGTTTGCATTACATGGAAGCAAGAAGAACGAGAGTGCGTTTCCATAGGCTCCAATGAACTAGCGCAGCAAAAGGGGGTAAGTTGCACAGCGATTGGCAGCAAATATAAATATATATATATGTATATGAATATATACATATATATTTGTGTTAATATGTGTATATACACAGTCCCCATAGACTGCTATGTAACGGTACGTTTCAGTGCCGTTTTTTTTCCTTCAAACACCCCACACCCACCAACTTTAGCCCCCAAGAACTGCTTAGTGCAGTTATTTAAAACATTTTTAAAGTTGCTACATTATTTTTTTTCAATAAAGACACAATATTCCTAATTTTGGGGGCAATTGGGGGACATTTATAAAATTAACCAGAGATCTGCTCTCTGGTTAATTTTATGAGCGCTAATTGCTACGGCGAGCTTGCGATAGCAATAACCAGCACTTGTAATGGCTGTTTATTTAACGAGCGCCCGTAAACAGGTGCCTGATTAATTAGTGCTACAGTTGTAATTTAGCCCTTAATAAATGCTAGATAGAACGATACATTCAAAGAAAATATGAATCTGAGAATATCATGGATGTATTTGTCAAAAGTTTCATTAGCTGTTTAAATAGTGACAAAGTAAGTGTAAAGTTTTAGTGTCTATAAAATAATGGGAGCTGCCATGTTGTAACTTAGATTACCTTCTCTGCTGTGGCCAATAAGGGACAGTTATAACTAGGTCACTAGATTGTGCAGCCAATGGCTGTGTGGAAGATAACAATGTTCTGCACTTCCATTTCTAACATGAACTGAAAAGCTCACAATTTCAGAATTTGAGTTACAGGAAAAGGGGACAAAATAAATAATGAAAGTATATTGCAGTTTTTATATATATATATATATATATATATATATATATATATATATATATATATACAATTTATAATTTTATATTACCATCTCAACGTGTTTAATGTCACTTTAAATGGGTCTATTTAAATATGAAATAGAAGCACTTTTGCAATATACTTCTATTTGCAAACATGCTTCTAGTAAAAGTTATTACTGTTTTTCTGTGGCATACGCACATATCCTTTAAGCGCTATGCACCAGCATTCAAACAATACACCTTCGCAGAGAATCAGCTTGCAAGACAAATTATGGGCCAGAGTGGTGTGCTTACAGTTATGTGTGAGCAAAAAGGGGTTTATTGGGGGTGTTTGTGCTCGTCAGATGTTGGGCTCGAATTACAAGTTGAAAGTAAATGCAATTCATTTAAAGGCATTTGAAGTTAACGTGCATCCTCAGAGCTCTGGTTAACTGTTTCGTGAAACAAAAAGTGTCACAAAACACATAAAAAATAAATTACACTCATAATAACACTATCTCATAAAAATTATTTAAAAAAATATTGCACAAAAAAGTTATAAGGGCCCAAAGATTTGAGGTCTCAGGTGTGTTAAAAAAAAATGGTCTACAACATTGAGATACATACATATATACATACACACAAACACATATATATATATATATATATATATATATATATATATATATATATATATATATATATACACACACATATACATATATATATATGTCCATTTGTTATCCCAGTGTATAACAAATCCTAGGATTTACCATCACTAAAAATAAAGTGGAGTTTAAATGATCAAACATGTAAAAAAAAAGGGTGCTAAAATCACCCATTCTGTGCCGTTGTCGCTAAACTCAGCGGCTCCGGCCACCCACAGCACGTCGCTCTCCTTCAATGAGGTGAGCTGACAGTGTTCTTTATGCACACACGGCTATTGGTTTAGAGGTGCAAGTGTAACCTCATTGGTAGAAGAGTGATGGGCCGAAGGGATGGGCCGAGGGCAGCCGGAGCCGCTGAGTTTGGCTATGTTTGGTGGCACATTCAGGATGAGTTTAGCACCCTTTTTTTTACATATCTGATCACTTAAACTCCACTTTATTTTTAGTGATGGTAAATCCATCACTTTAAAGGGACACTAAACCCAAGAAAAATTATTTCATGATTCAGATAGAGCATGGAATTTTAAGCAACTTTCTAATTTACTCCTATTATCAATTTTTCTTTGTTCTCTTGCTATCTTTATTTAAAAAGCAGGAATGTGATGCATAGGAGCCGGCCCATTTTTGGTTGAGAACCTAGGTTATGCTTGCTTATTGGTGGATAAATGTAATTCTCCAATAAGCAAGCGTTATCCGTGGTGCTGAACCTAAAATGGGCTGGCTGCTAATATTTACATTCCTGCTTTTAAAATAAAGAGAGCAAGAGAACAAAGAAAATTTGATAATAGGAGTAAAATAGAAAGTTGATTAAAATGTCATGCTCTATCTGAATCATGAAGGAAAAAAATTGGGTTCAGTGTCCCTTTAAGTAGATGAAAACATGTAAAACCATATCTATGCAATATTAATTTTTAATAAAGTCTTATACTGTGTATATATTGCAAATATTTCACATTCCAATTTTATGCACATAGCAGAATCTGTTCTTTGTATTTCTAAATGTGTGTGTGTATATATATATATATATATATATATATATATATATATATATATATACACATAAATATATATTTATTTGTGCAAAAAACATAATATATATATATCCATCATCAGGTTTGAGCGTGAGTAGAGTGTTCAGTTTTTGTACCACATTTTTTGCTCCATTGACTTCTATCATGGAATATGTTAATGTGCGCACAATATCCTAAGTTCTGCTTTTTGCGCACATCAGGTTACTGATACGAGCACAACCCGACGCGCAAAAAGCTTACTTCTAGCAGAATTAGCATGCGAGCGTTAAATACTGCTTCACTTGTAATCTAGCCCTTTGTCCTTACAGAAGAAATTCGCACCACTGCCAGCTCATTGAGAAAGTGTGGTATTTGAATACTGGTGCATGGGCCCCCACAGCATATTTGTGTATTTCGCAGAAAACAGTAATAACTTATAGTTAAAGTATATTCCAAAAATGCTTCTATTTCTAATTGAAATGCACCCATGCCCATTTCAATTTGGAATTTTCTATCCCTTTAACAGAAATGATTGCAATATGTATTATTCATCATTCTTCTTTTTTAAACTTTATTTGAGCAATATGCATTACTTCCTTTCACCGTCCCACAAGGGTACTGGGGTCTCTACGGGAAGGCATATATTGTTTGATGTCATAAGTCTTCTAGAGTAACATGAGGTGGCTTAGCGTTTAATGAATGCAGTTTTGCCCATGCTCAGTAGAGGCAGAATTTAACAAATTCAAAACATGTCTGCCGTCTCTTGTCTCCCTGAGGGCAATTTTGCACGAAAACAAGTAGGTTGTTTGCTGTTTTTTAACACAATCTGTTGACTTTGATTTAACATATTTGTTTTTACTAAAGAAGCGCTGTTTCATATCCCTTTAATATCTATAGAGTGTTTCAGTGGGTTTTCTGTATAACTGGTTCAAATTGAGGGGACAAATGTTTTTAATGTGCTGAAAAACACACAGAAAAAATATCCTACAATATAGTTTATGCGCCAGTAAACTTAGAATATGGGCATATGTGCTTGGACATACCGGAACATCGTACTGATTTTTCACAGTAGTCACACACAGCTACACATGACATGGCGAATGAACATGCCCCTTAGGAGAATGTTAAACTTGTTGATTAACTTTTACAATTTTATTCCCAAGGCTTTTTTATAGTTATCTGTACGGTTATGTTGGCAAATTAATTTACAAATAGCTACTTTCATTCCAAAAACATAACAAATTTGATTTTTTTGTTTTGTTTGCTGATCATACCACAATTTTATTTTGCAGGAAAGCGCAAGACGAGGAATTAGCCAAATTTACCAAAGCCTTGACACTGCAGACCCAGATTGAAACTGTGGAAAAATGGAAGAAAACTGTGGAAAACAAGAAGGTCGCCCGGGAAGAGGCTAAATTAGCAGAACAGGAAAGAATCAATGAAGAAATTAGGGTAATTAAAAAGGAGGACAATAATCATTTTAAAGCAGGATGCTTGTTCTTAAAGGGACAGTTTAGTCTAAATGTTTTTACCTTTAATTTGTTCCCAATGATCCATTTTACCTGCCAGAGTGTATTAACTGGTTTCCAAATAGCTCCTTTATATCAGCATTTAAAATAGCTGATTTTGCCTGTGGTATCCCTACCTATACTGAAAGTTTCTATACTTAAGTATTGCCTATAGAAAAGGTGTGTAATCATAGCCAGTAGAAGAAATTAAACTTCCAGTGGGAGGTAGTAGAGAGAGGCAATACCATGTTAATTTTTAATTGTTCTATCTGTGTATTGGGCTTTGGTATACAGACAGAGATAATATAAAGAAGCCATGTGTGTGTACAGAAAGTGATAACATAAGAAAATCTGATTTCCATGCAAGCACAACCCATTTTAATGTTAAAAGAACAAAACCAGTTATTTCATATATAAAAATAAACCCAAAAAAGCATTTTATCATACGTTTTATAGTCTGCAGGTAATAAAATGAATTGCAAACACATTAAGGGAAAAACAATTTTGCAGTATACTGTCCCTTTAAAGACATGTTTTAATATAATCATATCTAGATGAGTCTTTATTTTCTGTATTATCTGCTGCTGATTCTTTGCTTTAGTTGCATAAAATGATGGGCCGTCCAATGGTGGTCATAAAGCACTGGGGAAAAAAATTGGAGGCAGGGGTGTGGCTAAAAAGACTACTCTGGGCTAAAACCCCAAGTCATCTTCAGAAAGGCTTCAGGGGTATCTAAGGATTTTGCTAGTACACAGCCCAATTATGGTAGTTTGCAGGCTATTCCTGAATGAGAATTATGTACTCTATTTTATTATGTTGTATCATAGTCAATCTTCCTATAGGGCAGTCTCTGGATTTTAAATTGTCTTGTGCTATTTCCCCATTCATATTAGTGGTATAATTTATCTTGGGCTACTGCCCCATTCATTTATCTTGGGCAATAGCCCCATTTATATTAGTAGTTTAGCAACACCCCTGTTGGGAAGCTTCATTTTTAACACCTAAACAAGATAAGCTATCATCCATATGCAACTAAGACTTTTCTAGAACTGATTACTTTTAAATAAATGTATTTTTCTTGATGGGCAGTGAAATAAAATCTTTCTATGACTGCAATGAATCCTGACATGGAATGCACAGGAGGATGGATGTACTTTATTTTAGGTCATTTATTTATTCTTTTCTTTTTATTTTATATTTTGCGCTCAACAATTAAAATTCAAAAGTAGGAGAGTTTATTTTTTTTCAGTCTAGTCACTTTTAAGATTAAAGGATCAGTTCTCAGAAACAAAACAATGCTAATTTTGTATATTTTGCTCAAAAACACTTTGAAAATGAACAAACAAGAACAGACCCCCCCCCCCCCTGCCCATCGTAGTAGCAGAAGCTTGGTACAAACCATGAGCTAATTGACTCTTTATCCACCTACACCTCAGTCAGGGTAACTGGAGTGTTATAGATCTGTGTCACACCAATTTCAGGTTCAGAATGAAAAGATCTGTGAGCATAAACTGTTAAAAGGACATAAACGGGCAAAAAGAAAATGATCTGTGTTAGAGCGTTTTATTATTGCATATAACTATGGCCTCAATCACAATCAATCGGGTGTGACATCTTCAGCTCTTTTTCGGGATGAAAATGCTATATTTTGATTTGACCCTATTACAATAGAGCGTTTTTGGCTGATTCCTGCTCTTGCAACAGGTTTTCGGATCCTCACAAAAAGCCCTATTTTCCCTATGGAGCTGAAAAGAGCTTGGCGATCACATTACGTTTTTGGCTCACTTTTCAACAGCTTTATTGAGTTTGGCACCTCTAGACACTTGATAAGTCCTCAGAAGAGCTTTTCAAACATTTCTTAGACTATTTCACGGCTATTTCCAAACAGCCTATGTGCTTGATATATGTTAAACACTCTGAAATAGCCACTGTAGACATTCTAGAGGTTTGTTAATATACATGCTTAGAATACATGGAGGCTCGTCCCCTATAAAACAGTCTTGTTAAAGGGTCTCTTCGAAATATACAAAGCAGCAAGACAGCAGGTTCACGATTTACAGTTTAAAGGGACACTCAAGTCAAAATTAAACTTTCATTATTCAGATAGAGCATGCAATTGAAACACCTTTCCAATTTAATTCTATTAAAGAAAAGTGCACAGTCTTTTTATATTTAAACTTTTTGAGTCACCAGCTCCTACTAAGCATGTGCAAGAATTCACAGAATAAGCGTATATGCATTTGTGACTGGCTGATGGCTGTCACATGGTACATGTATGCATTTGTAATTGGCTGATGGCTGTCACATGATACAGGGGGAGTGGAAATAGACATACATTTTAAAAATTACTATTCATTTTAAGTTCAGACTAAGTGCTATTGCATTGTCTTGTTATCTTGCATTTGTTGATTATGCAAATCTTCTGTGTTGACTGGTCCTTTAAAAGAAGTGGGAAAAAAAGAGAAAAGTTATTTTAACTGTTTTACATAGAAGCTCGCATTCACTAATTTGATTACAGTTCATGCCAAATTTTGTTTCAAACCATCCTTGTGAAATTTGCAAATAATCCATATAGCGATAGAAAAAGAGGGCACAGTCTGCCTATACTAGCAACATAAGAGATGCCTTTAGATGGGTTTGCAGTGGTGTGGATGGAAACAGATTGTAATAGTTAATTATGAAAGTCGAGACTAAGTGATCTCCTGTGAAAATACAACTTTAATAACACCAGTTCTGTTAGTGACAATCACGCCAGTGCGAGTGTGATTTAAAATCGAAAATTGAAATATAATAAAACACTATTTGTATATGTTGTTGTCTACAAGTTGCCATAGAAGTATGTCCTTATGTATCACATTCATATGGATTCTGAGTGTTCAGGATGTATTGTGTTGACAATAGATAAATGTCACACATGCAAATAAGTTTTTTTCTTTGCCAAATGAACAAAGGAGTTTCATGAATAGATCTTTACTGTAAACTTAAGAGGTGTGAATGGGAGACCTCTCAGTTTTCTATCTTGAAAACAGGTACTTAATACACCAAAAATAACCTTTTCTGGAACTTTTTGGTTTACAATGCTTTTGCTGCAGCAGGTTTTTAACAAACAAAACCGTATAGCATTGTGATCAAGAAACTCTGCTCCTAATTAGGCTGTAGAGCAAATATAATTTTTGGGTGCAAATCACTGATAGACTGTGATTGAGGCCTATGTGTTTAACCCCTGCAACTGGGTTAAACTCATAGTTAAAGTCATCTCCTGACCCTAGGGACCTAGCTTAAACCGTGATGAGCCAATAACAAGAAGCACCAGTCACCAACTAGCTCCCTGTAGTACATTGCTGCTCCTGAGCATACCAAAGTATGACTTTTTTTTTTTTTTTTGAATAATTTTTATTGAGGGTTTTTCAAAATGACATCATAAAACCATGACATAAACATAATACAAAACATTGTAGTGATTGTTTTAACAACAATATGACAGGGAAAGAAAACATAATATGAACGTCAAAACATATCTGAAACCCTCCTTTTATATTTTTTATAGAATACTGTGAGTAGCTATTATTCCGGGCTATAGTGGTGAAAGATGCTCTAGAAGAGCACTGTAGCTACTAGAGAGACCCAATTTATCCTTGATAATTAGAAGCAATCAATCAAATGACAGAGTCATGATATCAAGAGCCAAAGAAGGAGCGAGGGGGAAAGTAGGGAAATGTCAGCGGGTAAGCACCGCTTATACAAATGATTTTTCTATGTATTTATATGATTACGTGCTTAAGTTATTTGATGAAAGTACTAGGGATAGCAATGTAGCTAGCTATGGTCACCAATAATGGGGGGGGGGGGGGAGGGAGACCATGGAAAAGTTAATTGGCTGAGTCAATTATTCATTACAACACAATGTGTGGCGTGGAAGACTAAGCTATACGGAAGTTAATAGATTTACGAATATCCCATATCATATAAGAGGTTTAACAAAGTTGAGAATCTCCCCTAGTAGGATATATTTGTAAATGCCTGGCATAAGGTCAAGGCATATATAAGGTTATTTGAAGTATTTATGTTATAAGAAACAATAAACCTATAGGTAATGCACCTTAACCGTAGGTGTCATAGGCCAGAAAGATTATAAGGAGTATGTGGAGGTGGAATTATATACCACAAAGCCTAGTTCGACATTCGCAAAAGGAAAACACTTTATATGGGAGTAACTCTATCTAGCTTGGGAGCTCCATTTTGATGCATGTAAGCGATAAGATTATTAATAACATCTCTAAAATATATGAAATAACCTAAAACATCTCATTATTACATAACTTTGTAAGAGAGAGTTGTCATTAGACTAATAAGAAGTAGTTAATATAGAACAGTGGTAGTATTTATAACTTATGCGAACAAAAAGACTGTTATATCTGGGTATACCGCATATTTCCTAAAATTAAGTTACTATCTAGATATCTCTGAAGCTGGGAGTCACCTTTAAAGGAGCGTGTATGCGTAGATCCATTGTAAGGTTAGGGCATCTAAAGGGCTTATCATAAACCTCTACACTACAAGTAAAGATAAATCCATAGGTATTTGCGCCAAAAAGTGCCGCTATTATAGTTGTATATTGAGCACCGTATTATATACAGGTAATTTAGTGTGGTAAATGAACCTAAATGAGCATATTCTTTGCTTAAACAGCAACGTCAGGGAGTAAAGTTTTCCTCCGCATGCATAAATTTATATTATCTCATTCTACACCAAAGGCTATGCTATACTATTAATTAACTGATACACAAAATTCAATACAATCATATATATTGGCGCTTCTGACTGCAAGTATAATCAGTATTTCCATATATTAAACCTATCTATGTAAGTATAATATTATAGAACGTTGCATTAAGTTTCTGGTGGGTAATATCATTATAAAAAACAACAAACATAATAATAAATGTGATAACTGAAAAAATATAAACAGTGTAAAACACATCAGTGTTAGCATTACTGACTGGCATGAGATCAGTCTATATGGTGTTATGAAGTACAGCACTACAACATAATGCCTAAGAGCAGGGAATCTAAGTATAGTAGTGTCAGGCTACATGCATTGTAATAAACTGTACATCAACAGCTTACATGCCCAGTTTTGTCAGGCTCCATATAAGCAATTAATGTTAACCACCACTGATTTGGAGGTAAAGGAACAAGAAAACAATCATACAGTCGTACTTATGCTTTTGGCTTTAGTTAACTATGCAGCCAGGCAGTGTAGGTGTAGCGTGGTTACCTAATATACTTTGAACATGCAGAACAAACCTAAAGCTAGACAACACCAAGTTATAGAATAAATTATTATGTCCCCATTCTTCAGGCTACAAGCCTTCATTCAGGTTACTAACAATCTCTAAACATGGTATAGATTTATGTTCAAGACAAACAGAGTTTAAAGTCTGAAGATATAAATGAAATATTGATATTTAAGCTTCGTGGGGCATCCCACGAATAGATAGCCCAGAAACAGTCTGAAGTCGAACCTGAATCATCCCACTCCCATTCTCGCTAGAACGTGGGGTAGATTAGTGTATCTAGAGCAGGATTCTTGGATTAGCGTACTACCGCCATTTGCTCTCAGGTTGTAGCGATTCTGATGTTTACCCATTAGGAGCGAGCAGGCTTCTGAGCACTGAGTCACCTCCGTGCACACTGGACTCAATATCTGCAGTATTAGAGGGGACCTAATTGAGCCTGAGTCTCCATGCGGATCTTTTTGCGACGTCGGGCAGCCAGCCTCACCTGTCCCCACTAGCTAATGTGCATCTACAGCTATGTCGCTCAGTTCACTTTCTTTTAGGGGGTCAGGCTCTTTTGAGGTAAGGGAGGTCAGGGGATAGGTGGGTATAAGCACTTGGGTTATCGGCGCTATCATCTCCTTTTGCTGCGCGGTACTTGGTCTTGGGAACACTCGTGTGGTACCCTTAATCTCAGCCAATTCAGCAGCGGACATCTCCTTGCTTCTACGAACGCTTCTGATCTCAGACCTCAGGCTGTAGAACTGAGTTGTCATCCGGAGATCCAAGCTCTGCAGCATAGCTCTCAGTTCACTATAATGATCCTCCATGGTGAGGCGTTAAAGTTGGCAGTATATTGCCGGCGAAATAAGCATGTAGTTGGGAAGTATCTCATGCAAAATGGCGTTTCTCACAGCATGGCCTCCGCAAACCGAGTGAGTAAGACTTCAGGTTATCAATGCAATAAAGTGGGTTTATGTTGCTTGTGAGAAGTTAGGCAAGAGCTAGAAGTCTGTAGTATAATAATGTAGAAATCAATCGTATCTAAAGCATACATCCATTAGTTAATCTCTGACCTCCGTAGTTTTAGTAGGCCTCATATACCTGCATGGGATCCAGATATAGAGGCTGATGCATAAGTTCAGCAAAGTAACTGTCAAGTAGTGTGGAGATAATCCTGCTTGGACCTAAGTAAGTATTTGGAGCAAATTACATTAAGAAAACTGCAATTTGCCGTTATTTTATAAATGTTTCAGCAGGAGCTCTCTGATACACGTCCTCTCTGCCCAGCTGTTGGCTCCGCCCCCCCAAAGTATGACTTTTACATAGTATTTAGTTCACTGTATGTTCACAAAAGTTTAGTTTTGACTTCCATGTTCCTTTAACCCCTTAATGACCACAGCACTTTTCCATTTTCTGTCCGTTTGGGACCAAGGCTATTTTTACATTTCTGCTGTGTTTGTGTTTAGCTGTAATTTTCCCCTTACTCATTTAATGTACCCACACATATTATATATCGTTTTTCTCGCCATTAAATGGACTTTCAAAATATGCCATTATTTTCATCATATCTTATAATTTACTATAAAAAAAATGATAAAATATGAGGAAAAAATGGAAAAAAACACACTTTTTCTAACTTTGACCCCCAAAATCTGTTATACATCTACAACCACCAAAAAAAACATATGCTAAATAGTTTTTAAATTTTGTCCTGAGTTTAGAAATACCCAATGTTTACATGTTCTTTGCTTTTTTTGCAAGTTATAGGGCCATAAATACAAGTAGCTCTTTGCTATTTCCAAACCACTTTTTTTTCCAAAATTAGCGATAGTTACATTGGGACACTGATATCTTTCAGGAATACCTGAATATCCATTGACATGTATATATTTGTTTTTAGAAGACATCCCAAAGTATTGATCTAGGCCCATTTTGGTATATTTCATGCCACCATTTCACCGCCAAATGCGATCAAATAAAAAAAATTGTTCACTTTTTCACAATTTATTTTCACAAACTTTAGGTTTCTCACTGAAATTATTTACAAAAAACTTATGCAATTATAGCATACATGGTTGTAAATGCTTCTCTGGGATCCCCTTTGTTCATAAATAGCAGACATATATGGCTTTGGTTTTGCTTTTTACTAATTAGAAGGCTGCTAAATGCGACTGCGCACCACACGTGTATTATGCCCAGCAGTGAAGGGGTTAATTAGGGAGCATGTAGGGAGCTTCTATGGTTAATTTTAGCTTCAGTGTAGTGTAGTAGACAACCCCAAGTATTGATCTAGGCCCATTTTGGTATATTTTCATGCCACCATTTCACCGCCAAATGCAATCAAATTAAAAAAAACGCAACATTTTTCACAATTTTAGATTTCTCACTGAAATTATTTACAAACAGCATGTGCAATTATGGCACAAATGGTTGTAAATGCTTCTCTGGGATCCCCTTTGTTCAGAAATAGCAAACATATATGACTTTGGCGTTGCTTTTTGGTAATTAAAAGGCCGCTAAGTGCTGCTGCGCATCACACGTGTATTATGGCTAGCAGTGAAGGGGTTAATTAGGTAGTTTGTAGGGAGCTTGCAGGGTTAATTTTAGCTTTAGTGTAGAGATCAGCCTCCCACCTGACACATCAGACCTCCTGATCCCTCCCAAACAGCTCCCTTCCCTCCCCCACCCCACAACTATCCCGCCATCTTAAGTACTGGCAGAAAGTCTGCCAGTACTAAAATAAAAGTTTTAAAAAATAAAATACATCTTTAGCATATTTACGTATGCTACTTTGTAGGATCCCCCCCTTAGCCCCCAACCTCCCTGATCCTCCCCCTCTGCCTTATTGGGGGCCATCTTGGGTACTGGCAGTACCCAGTTTGCAAAAAAAGTTTTTTTTTATTTTTTTGCCTGTTTTTCTGTAGTGTAGCTCCCCCCCCCCCCCACAGACCAATCCCCCACCCCCTGACTAATGTATTTTAACATAAATCAAACTATTTTTTTTACAACTTTTCAAACATAATTTTTCTGTAGTGTAGCGGTTCCCACCCGCTCCCTCCCCGTGCACGCGCCCGCCCCCTCCCTCCCGTGCGCGCCTCTGATCACTCCCGCCCACGATCCCGCCCCCCTACAGATCATCAGGGCCATCGATGGCCGCCTCCCGAACCGGCTCCCACCCACCAACGGATTTAGCCGGTGATGTCCGGTGCAGAGAGGGCCACAGAGTGGCTCTCTCTGCACCGGATTGCTAAAAAAGGTTATTGCAGGATGCCTCAATATCGAGGCATCACTGCAATAACCGGAAAGCAACTGGAAGTGAGCAGGATCGCTTCCAGCTGCTTTCCAGACCAAGGACGTACGCCACACGTCCTCGGTCATTAAGTGTATTTTTTTTGAGGACGTGTGGCGTACGTCCTTGGTCGTTAAGGGGTTAAAGGGACACTGAACCCAAATTTTTTTTGTGTGTGATTCAGATAGAGCATGCAATTGCAATTTTAAGCAACTTTCTAATTTACTCCTATTATCAATTTTTCTTCGTTCACTTGCTATCTTTATTTGAAAAAGAAGGCATCTAAGGTTCTTTTTTGGTTCAGAACTCTGGAGAGCACTTTTTTATTGGTGGATGAATTTATCCACCAATCAGCAAGAATAACCCAGGTTATTCACCAAAAATGGGCTGGCATCTAAACTTACATTCTTCTCTTTCAAATAAAGATACCAAGAGAATGAAGAAAATTTAATAATAGGAGTAAATTAGAAAGTTGCTTAAAATTGCATGCTCTGTCTGAATCACGAAAGAAAAAATTGGGGTTCAATGTCCCTTTAAGAATTGAACAGTAGGTAAGAAGTCAGAAGAAAGAACAGAAAAACTCATCCTTAATTTTAACTTCCTTGCCCGTTTGAGGACCATGAAACCACTTATGCCCAGACACATTTACACGCCCTTACCTTACAAAGCAGGACACTTTTAGTATGTGTTTATTAGCAAGTGTGCTTTTATTTAATTTAGTATAACATAGGGGCTCACTTTATGTAAATAAATATATAATCTTTCTTATGAAGTATGCATAACAGTAATGTTCCACAGCCACAGTACTCAAGTACCCTTAAAGGGGCAGGCAACTCAAATGTTTTTATTGTTTAAAAAGATAGATAATCCCTTTATTACCCATTCCCCAGTTTTGCATAACCAATACACTTTTATTAATACACTTTTTACCTCTGTAATTATATCTTGTTTCTAAGCATCTTCTGACCGCCCCCTGATCACATGACTTTACATTTATTATCTATTGACTTGCATTTTAACCAATTAGTGCTGTGTTGTTAGAACCCATGGGCTTGAGCACAATGTTATCTATATGGCTCACATGAACTAGCACTCAAAAGCAAATAAAAAAGCATGTGATCATGAGGCTGTCTTTAGGGACTTAGAAACAGACAGAAATTTAGAGGTTTAAATGTTATAAAGTATATTAAAGGGACAGTAAAGTAAAAAAAACTTTCATGATTTAAATAGGGCATGTAATTTTAAACAACTTTCTAATTTACTTAATTACCTATTTTGCTTTGTTCTCTTGGTATTCTTAGTTGAAAACTAAACCTAGGAGGTTCATATGCTAATTTCTTAGACCTTGAAGGCTGCCTCTAATCTGAAAGCATTTTGACAGTTTTTAACCACTAGAGGGTGTTGGTTCATGTGTTTCACATAGATAACATTGAGCTCAGGCACGTGAAGCTACTAGGAGTCAGCACTGATTGGCTAAAAATGCAAGTCTGTCAAAAGAACTGAAATAAGGGGGCAGTTTGCAGACGCTTAGATACAAGATTATCACAGAGGTAAAAAGTATATTATTATAACCGTGTTGGTTATGCAACACTGGGGAATGGGTAATAAAGGGATTATCTACCTTTTTAAACAACAAATCTGTTTTTTACTGTCCTTTTAATCTAACAATGTTGGTTGTGCAAAGCTGGGGAATGGGTAGTAAAGATGTTATCTAACTTTTTAAACAATAACAGGATTTGTGTTGACTGTCCCTTTAAAGGGATATAAAAGTGCAAAAAGCAAATGTTCTAATGGGTTAAACCATTTTATTATTGTGTGTATATAACTGATTAGTTAACCCCTATAACTGAACACATCTGGTGAGCCAATGACAAAAGACAAATGTGTGTAGGCACCAATCACCAGCTAGCTTTTAGTAATGCAGGATATTATATGTATTTATCTGTGTAAATATCAATGTACCTATTAATTTTTGGCATATAAAGGGTTTTGGGGACTGGAGCCAAGTAACATGGCATTTTTTCAGAATGGTTATTACCATTTCAGCAAATCATTGCCATACACTGCTACACTATACCTCCCAACATTTCAAAATTCAAAAGAGGGACGCCCTCCCCCCGCGGCAAAAAAAATTGATATGTATGTTTTTAAATATAATTCTAAATAAAGTCATATAATTTAATACACTTAGGCAGCAAATCAAACACAAGCTCAACCCACTGGTATGGCTAGGTGAGCTATGTATTTAATTAGCCTTTGCAAATACATTGCTAAATATTTTTATCTTAATTGGACATTTAATAATAAATTCTTTAAAACTGCTCTCTGCATTCCCCATTAATATTGTAGATTCTGGCCTTTAAAATCAGCATAAATGCACAGTAGCACACTACATAGCATACACTTACACATGCAGATACACACACACTACATAGCATACACTTATACATGCAGATACACACACACTACATAGCATACACTTATACATGCAGATACACACACACTACATAGCATACACTTATACATGCAGATACACACACACTACATAGCATACACTTACACATGCAGATACACACACACACATTACATAGCATACACTTACACATGCAGATACACACACACACTACATAGCATACACTTATACATGCAGATACACACACACATTACATAGCATACACTTACACATGCAGATACACACACACTACATAGCATACACTTATACATGCAGATACACACACACTACATAGCATACACTTACACATGCAGATACACACACCCACATTACATAGCATACACTTACACATGCAGATACACACACACACATTACATAGCATACACTTATACATGCAGATACACACACACTACATAGCATACACTTATACATGCAGATACACACACACTACATAGCATACACTTATACAGGCAGATACACACACACATTACATAGCATACACTTATACCTGCAGATACACAGACACTACATAGTATACACTTATACATGCAGACACACACACACTACATAGCATACACTTATACATGCAGATACACACTTATACATGCAGATACACTTACACACACTACATAGCTTACATTTATACATGCAGACACACGCACACTACATAGCATACACTTACACATGCAGATACACACACACTACATAGCATACACTTACACATGCAGATACACACACACTACATAGCATACACTTATACAGGCAGATACACAGACACTACATAGTATACACTTATACAGGCAGATACACACACACATTACATAGCATACACTTATACCTGCAGATACACAGACACTACATAGTATACACTTATACATGCAGATACACACACACATTACATAGCTTACATTTATACATGCAGACACATGCACACTACATAGCATAAACTTATACATACAGATACACACACACAGTTATGGATACAGACAGACACACACACTACATCATATATAGGTATCTGTAAATCATTGTATGGAGTTCTGGGGTTGACAAGCACATTAGCTGGCAGTCTGCGACTGCCACTGTTCGTTACCCTGGTATTAGCACTGCTCATTGTATAAAACTGAAGGCATGCTAGTATTATCAACAGGGGTTAGACATCATCACTACCAGAGGTAGGTTAGAGAGGTCACCATTACCCGTGGTCATAGTGTATACAGCCTTCTTACTCCTGCTTAATCCACACACCATTTCTTTTCCACAGGGAATCTAACAGGTATCTAACCCTGTGAGAGCAAAGCCAGCTGCTTCTGAGTATGGGCCCAATAGAATAAAAATTTTTTTTTTTAATGCATGGGGCAAATCGGGACAGAAGGCTAGCAACCCGTGACAGGGGGACAGACCCCTAAAATCGGGACTGTCCCGCGAAAATTGGGACAGTTGGGGGGTATGTGCTACACCAGTAGTACTTGACCATATTCCTCTCGTTGTATTTATATGTCTGGTTTTACTGTCATAAGAAAAATGCTTTTTAGTGGCAAAAAAATAACTCTGGGTAAAGAGGTCTGGTTAAATACCCTCCCCCCAAAGCATTTGTTTTTTACTGGGTGTTTTTTTGTTTTGTTTTTTGTAGAAGGGAACAGAACTGTCCTATAGGAAATAACTCTGTACTGTTATAGTGTGCTGGATTTCTCCAACATAGGTGTGTCCGGTCCACGGCGTCATCCTTACTTGTGGGATATTCTCTTCCCCAACAGGAAATGGCAAAGAGCCCAGCAAAGCTGGTCACATGATCCCTCCTAGGCTCCGCCTTCCCCAGTCATTCTCTTTGCCGTTGTACAGGCAACATCTCCACGGAGATGGCTTAGAGTTTTTGGTGTTTAAATGTAGTTTTTATTCTTCAATCAAGAGTTTGTTATTTTAAAATAGTGCTGGTATGTACTATTTACTCTGAAACAGGAAAGAGATGAAGATTTCTGTTTGTAAGAGGAAAATGATTTTAGCAACCGTTACTAAAATCGATGGCTGTTTCCACACAGGACTGTTGAGAGGAATTAACTTCAGTTGGGGGAAACAGTGAGCAGACTTTTGCTGCTTGAGGTATGACACATTTCTAACAAGACTCGGTAATGCTGGAAGCTGTCATTTTCCCTATGGGAACCGGTAAGCCATTTTCTTAGTTTAAGTAAAAGAATAAAGGGCTTCATTAGGGCTTAAAAAACTAGTAGACATTTTTCTGGGCTAAAACGATTACTTTACTAAGTATATTTGGCAGATTATTACTTTTAATAGTTGTTAAATCTTGGGGATTGTTTTAATAAAAACGGCAGGCACTGTATTGGACACCTTTTTCACTGGGGGCCTTTTCTAGTCATAGACAGAGCCTCATTTTCGCGCCTCTAATGCGCAGTTGTTTTTGGAAAGCATGGCATGCAGATGCATGTGTGAGGAGCTAAGAACCACTGAAAAAGCTTATAGAAGGCATCATTTGGTATCGTATTCCCCTCTGGGCTTGGTTGGGTCTCAGCAAAGCAGATACCTGGGACTGTATAGGGGTTAAATGTAAAAACGGCTCCGGTTCCGTTATTTTAAGGGTTAAAGCTTTCAAATTTGGTGTGCAATACTTTTAAGGCTTTAAGTTACTGTGGTGAAATTTTGGTGAAATTTGAACAATTCCTTCATACTTTTTCACATATTCAGTAATAAAGTGTGTTCAGTTTGAAATTTAAAGGGACAGTAACGGTTTTATTGTAAAACGTTTTTTGTGCTTTGTTGACAAGTTTAAGCCTGTTTAACATGTCTGAACCATCAGATAACGATGTTCTATATGTATGAAAGCCAATGTGTCTCCCCATTTAAATATATGTGATATATTTGTGTCATAATGTCCAAACAAAGTAGGGATAATAATGCCATAGATATGATATTGCCCAAGATGATTCCTCTAATGAGGGGAGTAAGCATGGTACTGCATCATCCCCTTCTGTGTCTACACCAGTTTTGCCCACACAAGAGGCCCCTAGTACATCTAGTGCGCCAATACTTATTACCATACAACAATTAATGGCTGTAATGGATAATATCAGAGAAAGCGTGATTGCTCTGTTTTAAACACTGAAGAGCAAGAGGACGCTGATGATATCTGTTCTGACATACCCTCACACCTATCTGAAGGGGCCAGGAGGGAGGTTTTGTCTGAGGGAGAAATTTCAGATTCAGGGAAAATTTCTCAACAAGCAGAACCTGATATTGTAACTTTTAAATTTAAATTTCAACATCTCCACGCACTACTTAAGGAGGTATTATCTACTCTGGATGATTGTGACAATTTGGTCATTCCAGAGAAATTAGGTAAGATGGATAAGTTCCTAGAGGTTCCGGTGCCCCCCGATGTTTTTCCTATACCCAAGCGGGTGGCGGACATAGTAAATAAGGAGTGGGAAAGGCCCGGCATACCTTTTGTCCTCCCCCTATATTTAAGAAATTAGTTCCTATAGTCGACCCCAGAAAGGACTTATAGCATACAGTCCCCAAGGTCGAGGGGGCGGTTTCTACTCTAAACAAACGCACTTCTATTCCTATAGAAGATAGTTGTGTTTTCAAGATCCTATGGATTAAAGGTTAGAGGGTTTGCTTAAAAAGATGTTTGTTCAGCAAGGTTACCTTCTACAACCAATTTCATGCATTGTTCCTGTCACTACAACTGCGTGTTTCTGGTTCAAAGAACTAGAAAAGTCGCTCAATAAAGAATCTTCGTACGAGGAGGTTTTGGACAGAGTTCAAGCTCTTAAATTGGCTAACTCTTTTTCTTCTGTTAAGTGTGATCAGTCCACGGGTCATCATTACTTCTGGGATATTACTCCTCCCCAACAGGAAGTGCAAGAGGATTCACCCAGCAGAGCTGCATATAGCTCCTCCCCTCTACGTCACTCCCAGTCATTCTCTTGCACCCAACGACTAGATAGGATGTGTGAGAGGACTATGGTGATTATACTTAGTTTTATATCTTCAATCAAAAGTTTGTTATTTTAAAATAGCACCGGAGTGTGTTATTATCTCTCTGGCAGAGTTTGAAGAAGAATCTACCAGAGTTTTTGTTATGATTTTAGCCGGAGTAGTTAAGATCATATTGCTGTTTCTCGGCCATCTGAGGAGAGGTAAACTTCAGATCAGGGGACAGCGGGCAGATGAATCTGCATAGAGGTATGTAGCAGTTTTTATTTTCTGACAATGGAATTGATGAGAAAATCCTGCCATACCGATATAATGTCATGTATGTATACTTTACACTTCAGTATTCTGGGGAATGGTACTTCACTAGAATTACACTGTAAGAAATACATAAAGCTGTTTAATAACTAGAGATTATGTTTAACGTTTTTGCTGGAATGTAAAATCATTTTCATTTGCTGAGGTACTGAGTGAATAAATGTTTGGGCACTATTTTTCCACTTGGCAGTTGCTTAATCTGTTTTCTGACAGTTTCTGTTCTCCCTCACTGCTGTGTGTGAGGGGGAGGGGCCGTTTTTTGGCGCTTTTACTATGCATCAAATATTTCAGTCAGCAACTCATTGTATTCCCTGCATGATCCGGTTCATCTCTACAGAGCTCAGGGGTCTTCAAAACTTATTTTGAGGGAGGTAATTTCTCTCAGCAGAGCTGTGAGAATTATAGTTTGACTGAGATAAAAAACGTTTATTCTGTAATTTGTTTCCTGCTTTCAGAATTTGTTATCTTTGCTAATGGGATTAAACCTTTGCTAAAGTTGTGTTGTTTACAAGGATTGAGGCTATAACTGTTTCAATTTATTAATTTTCAACTGTCATAGATCTTCTGTGCTCCTTAAAGGCACAGTACGTTTTAATATTATTCTAATTGAATTGTATTTCCAAGTTGCAAGTTTATTTGCTAGTGTGTTAAACATGTCTGATTCAGAGGATGATACCTGTGTCATTTGTTGCAATGCCAAAGTGGAGCCCAATAGAAATTTATGTACTAACTGTATTGATGCTACTTTAAATAAAAATCAATCTGTACAAATTGAACAAATTTCACCAAACAACGAGGGGAGAGTTATGCCGACTAACTCGCCTCACGTGTCAGTACCTACATCTCCCGCTCAGAGGGAGGTGCGTGATATTGTAGCGCCGAGTACATCTGGGCGGCCATTACAAATCACATTACAGGATATGGCTACTGTTATGACTGAGGTTTTGGCTAAATTACCAGAACTAAGAGGTAAGCGTGATCACTCTGGGGTGAGAACAGAGTGCGCTGATAATATTAGGGCCATGTCAGACACTGCGTCACAGGTGGCAGAACATGAGGACGGAGAACTTCATTCTGTGGGTGACGGTTCTGATCCAAACAGACTGGATTCAGATATTTCAAATTTTAAATTTAAACTGGAAAAGCTCCGTGTATTACTAGGGGAGGTGTTAGCGGCTCTGAATGATTGTAACACAGTTGCAATACCAGAGAAAATGTGTAGGTTGGATAAATATTTTGCGGTACCGACGAGTACTGAGGTTTTTCCTATACCTAAGAGACTTACTGAAATTGTTACTAAGGAGTGGGATAGACCCGGTGTGCCGTTCTCACCCCCTCCGATATTTAGAAAAATGTTTCCAATAGACGCCACCACAAGGGACTTATGGCAAACGGTCCCTAAGGTGGAGGGAGCAGTTTCTACCTTAGCTAAGCGTACCACTATCCCGGTGGAGGATAGCTGTGCTTTTTCAGATGCAATGGATAAAAAGTTAGAGGGTTACCTTAAGAAAATGTTTGTTCAACAAGGTTTTATATTGCAACCCCTTGCATGCATTGCGCCGATCACGGCTGCAGCGGCATTCTGGATTGAGTCTCTGGAAGAGAACATTGGTTCAGCTACTCTGGACGACATTACGGACAGGCTTAGAGTCCTTAAACTAGCTAATTCATTCATTTCGGAGGCCGTAGTACATCTTACTAAACTTACGGCGAAGAATTCAGGATTCGCCATTCAGGCACGCAGGGCGCTGTGGCTAAAATCCTGGTCAGCTGATGTTACTTCTAAGTCTAAATTGCTTAATATACCTTTCAAAGGGCAGACCTTATTCGGGCCCGGGTTGAAAGAGATTATCGCTGACATTACAGGAGGTAAAGGCCATGCCCTGCCTCAGGACAAAGCCAAAGCCAAGACTAGACAGTCTAATTTTCGTTCCTTTCGTAATTTCAAAGCAGGAGCAGCATCAACTTCCTCTGCACCAAAACAGGAAGGAGCTGTTGCTCGCTACAGACAAGGCTGGAAACCTAACCAGTCCTGGAACAAGGGCAAGCAGACTAGGAAACCTGCTGCTGCCCCTAAAACAGCATGAATTGAGGGCCCCCGATCCGGGATCGGATCTAGTGGGGGGCAGACTTTCTCTCTTCGCCCAGGCTTGGGCAAGAGATGTTCAGGATCCCTGGGCGCTAGAGATAATATCTCAGGGATACCTTCTGGACTTCAAATACTCTCCTCCAAGAGAGAGATTTCATCTGTCAAGATTGTCAACAATCCAGACAAAGAAAGAGGCGTTTCTACGCTGCGTACAAGAGCTCTTGTTAATGGGAGTAATCCATCCAGTTCCACGATCAGAACAGGGACAGGGGTTTTACTCAAATCTGTTTGTGGTTCCCAAAAAAGAGGGAACTTTCAGACCAATCCTGGACTTAAAGATCCTAAACAAATTCCTAAGAGTTCCATCGTTCAAGATGGAGACTATTCGGACAATTTTACCTATGATCCAAGAAGGTCAGTACATGACCACTGTAGATTTAAAAGATGCTTACCTTCACATACCGATTCACAAAGATCATTATCGGTACCTAAGGTTTGCCTTCCTAGACAGGCATTACCAGTTTGTGGCTCTTCCATTTGGATTGGCTACAGCTCCAAGAATCTTCACAAAGGTTCTGGGTGCTCTTCTGGCGGTACTAAGACCGCGGGGAATCTCGGTAGCTCCATACCTAGACGACATTCTAATACAAGCTTCAAGCTTTCAAACTGCCAAGTCTCATACAGAGTTAGTGCTGGCATTTCTAAGATCACATGGATGGAAGGTGAACGAAAAGAAAAGTTCACTCGTTCCACTCACAAGAGTTCCCTTCCTGGGGACTCTTATAGATTCTGTAGAAATGAAGATTTACCTGACAGAGGACAGGCTAACAAGACTTCAAAGTGCTCTCCGCACCCTTCATTCCATTCAACACCCGTCAGTGGCTCAATGCATGGAGGTAATCGGCTTAATGGTAGCGGCAATGGACATAGTACCCTTTGCACGCTTACACCTCAGACCACTGCAACTGTGCATGCTAAGTCAGTGGAATGGGGATTACTCAGACTTATCCCCTTCTCTGAATCTGGATCAAGAGACCAGAAATTCTCTTCTATGGTGGCTTTCTCGGCCACATCTGTCCAGGGCGATACCATTCAGCAGACCAGACTGGACAATTGTAACAACAGACGCCAGCCTTCTAGGTTGGGGTGCCGTCTGGAATTCTCTGAAGGCTCAGGGACAATGGAGTCAGGAGGAGAGTCTCCTGCCAATAAACATTCTGGAATTGAGAGCAGTTCTCAATGCCCTCCTGGCTTGGCCCCAGTTGACAACTCGGGGGTTCATCAGGTTTCAGTCGGACAACATCACGACTGTAGCTTACATCAACCATCAGGGAGGGACAAGAAGCTCCCTAGCTATGATGGAAGTATCAAAGATAATTCGCTGGGCAGAGTCTCACTCTTGCCACCTGTCAGCAATCCACATCCCGGGAGTGGAGAACTGGGAGGCGGATTTCTTAAGTCGTCAGACTTTTCATCCGGGGGAGTGGGAACTTCATCCGGAAGTCTTTGCCCAAATACTTCGACGTTGGGGCAAACCAGAGATAGATCTCATGGCGTCTCGACAGAACGCCAAGCTTCCTCGTTACGGGTCCAGATCCAGGGATCCAGGAGCAGTCCTGATAGATGCTCTGACAGCACCTTGGGACTTCAGGATGGCTTACGTGTTTCCACCCTTCCCGTTGCTTCCTCGATTGATTGCCAGAATCAAACAAGAGAGAGCATCAGTGATTCTAATAGCACCTGCGTGGCCACGCAGGACTTGGTATGCAGACCTGGTGGACATGTCATCCTGTCCACCTTGGTCTCTACCTCTGAAACAGGACCTTCTGATACAGGGTCCCTTCAAACATCAAAATCTAACTTCTCTGAAGCTGACTGCTTGGAAATTGAATGCTTGATTTTATCAAGACGTGGGTTTTCTGAGTCAGTTATTGATACCTTAATACAGGCTAGGAAACCTGTTACCAGAAAGATTTACCATAAGATATGGCGTAAATACCTATATTGGTGTGAATCCAAAGGTTACTCTTGGAGTAAGGTTAGGATTCCTAGGATATTGTCTTTTCTACAAGAAGGTTTAGAAAGGGGTTTATCTGCTAGTTCTTTAAAGGGACAGATCTCAGCTCTGTCCATTCTGTTACACAAACGTCTGTCAGAAGTTCCTGACGTCCAGGCTTTTTGTCAGGCTTTGGCCAGGATTAAGCCTGTGTTTAAAACTGTTGCTCCACCATGGAGTTTAAACCTTCTTCTTAATGTTTTACAGGGCGTTCCGTTTGAACCCCTTCATTCCATTGATATAAAGTTGTTATCTTGGAAAGTTCTATTTTTAATGGCTATTTCCTCGGCTCGAAGAGTCTCTGAATTATCAGCCTTACATTGTGATTCTCCTTATTTGATTTTTCATTCGGATAAGGTAGTCCTGCGTACTAAACCTGGGTTCTTACCTAAGGTAGTTACTAACAGGAATATCAATCAAGAGATTGTTGTTCCTTCTTTATGCCCAAATCCTTCTTCAAAGAAGGAACGTCTACTGCACAACCTGGATGTAGTCCGTGCTCTAAAATTTTACTTACAGGCAACTAAGGAATTTCGACAAACGTCTTCTCTGTTTGTCATTTACTCTGGGCAGAGGAGAGGTCAAAAAGCTTCCGCTACCTCTCTTTCTTTTTGGCTTCGTAGCATAATTCGTTTAGCTTATGAGACTGCTGGACAGCAGCCTCCTGAAAGAATTACAGCTCATTCTACTAGAGCTGTGGCTTCCACTTGGGCCTTCAGGAATGAGGCCTCTGTTGAACAGATTTGCAAGGCTGCAACTTGGTCTTCGCTTCATACTTTTTCCAAATTTTCCAAATTTGACACTTTTGCTTCATCGGAGGCTATTTTTGGGAGAAAGGTTCTTCAGGCAGTGGTTCCTTCTGTATAAAGAGCCTGCCTATCCCTCCCGTCATCCGTGTACTTTTGCTTTGGTATTGGTATCCCAGAAGTAATGATGACCCGTGCACTGATCACACTTAACAGAAGAAAACGTAATTTATGCTTACCTGATAAATTCCTTTCTTCTGTAGTGTGATCAGTCCACGGCCCGCCCTGTTTTTAAGGCAGGTAAATATTTTTTAATTTATACTCCAGTCACCACTTCACCCTTGGCTTTTCCTTTCTCGTTGGTCCTTGGTCGAATGACTGGGAGTGACGTAGAGGGGAGGAGCTATATGCAGCTCTGCTGGGTGAATCCTCTTGCACTTCCTGTTGGGGAGGAGTAATATCCCAGAAGTAATGATGACCCGTGGACTGATCACACTACAGAAGAAAGGAATTTATCAGGTAAGCATAAATTATGTTTTTATTTTAGATGCCGCTTTGCAATTAGCTAGATTAGCGGCGAATAATTCAGGGTTTGCTATCGTGGCGCGCAGAGCGCTTTTGCTTAACATCCCTTTCAAGGGTAAAACACTGTTTGGCCCTGACTTGAAAGAGATTATTTCAGACATCACTATTTCAGACATAGTACCCTTTGCACGCTTACACCTCAGACCACTGCAACTGTGCATGCTAAGTCAGTGGAATGGGGATTACTCAGACTTATCCCCTTCTCTGAATCTGGATCAAGAGACCAGAAATTCTCTTCTATGGTGGCTTTCTCGGCCACATCTGTCCAGGGGGATACCATTCAGCAGACCAGACTGGACAATTGTAACAACAGACGCCAGCCTTCTAGGTTGGGGTGCCGTCTGGAATTCTCTGAAGGCTCAGGGACAATGGAGTCAGGAGGAGAGTCTCCTGCCAATAAACATTCTGGAATTGAGAGCAGTTCTCAATGCCCTCCTGGCTTGGCCCCAGTTGACAACTCGGGGGTTCATCAGGTTTCAGTCGGACAACATCACGACTGTAGCTTACATCAACCATCAGGGAGGGACAAGAAGCTCCCTAGCTATGATGGAAGTATCAAAGATAATTCGCTGGGCAGAGTCTCACTCTTGCCACCTGTCAGCAATCCACATCCCGGGAGTGGAGAACTGGGAGGCGGATTTCTTAAGTCGTCAGACTTTTCATCCGGGGGAGTGGGAACTTCATCCGGAAGTCTTTGCCCAAATACTTCGACGTTGGGGCAAACCAGAGATAGATCTCATGGCGTCTCGACAGAACGCCAAGCTTCCTCGTTACGGGTCCAGATCCAGGGATCCAGGAGCAGTCCTGATAGATGCTCTGACAGCACCTTGGGACTTCAGGATGGCTTACGTGTTTCCACCCTTCCCGTTGCTTCCTCGATTGATTGCCAGAATCAAACAAGAGAGAGCATCAGTGATTCTAATAGCACCTGCGTGGCCACGCAGGACTTGGTATGCAGACCTGGTGGACATGTCATCCTGTCCACCTTGGTCTCTACCTCTGAAACAGGACCTTCTGATACAGGGTCCCTTCAAACATCAAAATCTAACTTCTCTGAAGCTGACTGCTTGGAAATTGAATGCTTGATTTTATCAAGACGTGGGTTTTCTGAGTCAGTTATTGATACCTTAATACAGGCTAGGAAACCTGTTACCAGAAAGATTTACCATAAGATATGGCGTAAATACCTATATTGGTGTGAATCCAAAGGTTACTCTTGGAGTAAGGTTAGGATTCCTAGGATATTGTCTTTTCTACAAGAAGGTTTAGAAAGGGGTTTATCTGCTAGTTCTTTAAAGGGACAGATCTCAGCTCTGTCCATTCTGTTACACAAACGTCTGTCAGAAGTTCCTGACGTCCAGGCTTTTTGTCAGGCTTTGGCCAGGATTAAGCCTGTGTTTAAAACTGTTGCTCCACCATGGAGTTTAAACCTTCTTCTTAATGTTTTACAGGGCGTTCCGTTTGAACCCCTTCATTCCATTGATATAAAGTTGTTATCTTGGAAAGTTCTATTTTTAATGGCTATTTCCTCGGCTCGAAGAGTCTCTGAATTATCAGCCTTACATTGTGATTCTCCTTATTTGATTTTTCATTCGGATAAGGTAGTCCTGCGTACTAAACCTGGGTTCTTACCTAAGGTAGTTACTAACAGGAATATCAATCAAGAGATTGTTGTTCCTTCTTTATGCCCAAATCCTTCTTCAAAGAAGGAACGTCTACTGCACAACCTGGATGTAGTCCGTGCTCTAAAATTTTACTTACAGGCAACTAAGGAATTTCGACAAACGTCTTCTCTGTTTGTCATTTACTCTGGGCAGAGGAGAGGTCAAAAAGCTTCCGCTACCTCTCTTTCTTTTTGGCTTCGTAGCATAATTCGTTTAGCTTATGAGACTGCTGGACAGCAGCCTCCTGAAAGAATTACAGCTCATTCTACTAGAGCTGTGGCTTCCACTTGGGCCTTCAGGAATGAGGCCTCTGTTGAACAGATTTGCAAGGCTGCAACTTGGTCTTCGCTTCATACTTTTTCCAAATTTTCCAAATTTGACACTTTTGCTTCATCGGAGGCTATTTTTGGGAGAAAGGTTCTTCAGGCAGTGGTTCCTTCTGTATAAAGAGCCTGCCTATCCCTCCCGTCATCCGTGTACTTTTGCTTTGGTATTGGTATCCCAGAAGTAATGATGACCCGTGCACTGATCACACTTAACAGAAGAAAACGTAATTTATGCTTACCTGATAAATTCCTTTCTTCTGTAGTGTGATCAGTCCACGGCCCGCCCTGTTTTTAAGGCAGGTAAATATTTTTTAATTTATACTCCAGTCACCACTTCACCCTTGGCTTTTCCTTTCTCGTTGGTCCTTGGTCGAATGACTGGGAGTGACGTAGAGGGGAGGAGCTATATGCAGCTCTGCTGGGTGAATCCTCTTGCACTTCCTGTTGGGGAGGAGTAATATCCCAGAAGTAATGATGACCCGTGGACTGATCACACTACAGAAGAAAGGAATTTATCAGGTAAGCATAAATTATGTTTTTATTTTAGATGCCGCTTTGCAATTAGCTAGATTAGCGGCGAATAATTCAGGGTTTGCTATCGTGGCGCGCAGAGCGCTTTTGCTTAACATCCCTTTCAAGGGTAAAACACTGTTTGGCCCTGACTTGAAAGAGATTATTTCAGACATCACTGGGGGAAAGGGCCACGCCCTTCCTCTGGATAGGTCTTTTAAGGCTAAAAAGAAGCCAAATTTTCGTCCCTTTCGCAGAAACGGACCAGCCTCAAATTCTACACCCTCTAAGCAAGAGGGTAATACTTCTCAAACCAAGCCAGCCTGGAGGCCGATGCAAGGCTGGAACAAGGGTAAGCAGGCCAAGTCACCTGCCACTGCTACCAAAACAGCATGAAGTGTTGGCCCCCGATCTGGGAAGGATCTGGTGGGGGGCAGACTTTCTCTCTTTGCTCAGGCTGGGGCAAGAGATGTTCAGGATCCTTGGGCGCTAGAAATAGTTTCCCAAGGTTATCTCCTGGAATTCAGGGAACTACCCCCAAGGGGAAGGTTCCACGGGTCTCAATTATCTTCGAACAGGCATTCTTACACTGTGTAGAAGACCTGTTAAGCATGGGAGTGATTCATCCTGTTCCATTAGGAGAACAAGGGATGGGTTTTTACTCCAACCTGTTCATAATTCCCAAAAAAGGAGGGAACATTCAGACCTATTTTAGATCTCAAGATTCTAAACAAGTTTCTAAGGGTTTCATCATTCAAAATGGAAACCATTCGAACGTTCCTTCCTACCATCCAGGAAGGTCAATTCATGACCACGGTGGAATTAAAGAATGCGTACCTACGTATTCCTATCCACAAGGAACATTTTCGGTTCCTAAGGTTCGCCTTTCTGGACAAGCATTACCTGTGGCACTTCCATTCGGATTAGCCACTGCTCCAAGGATTTTCACAAGGGTACTAGGGTCCCTTCTAGCGGTGCTAAGACCAAGGGGCATTGCAGTAGTACCTTACTTGGACGACATCCTGATTCAAGTGTCGTCTCTGTCAAAAGCAAGGGCTCATACGGACATTGTCCTAGCCTTTCTCAGTTCTCACAGGTGGAAAGTGAACATAGAAAAAAAAGTTCTCTGTCCCCGTCAACAAGAGTTCCCTTCTTGGGAACAATAATAGTTTCCTTAGAAATGAAGGTTTTTCTGACAGAGGCCAGAAAATCAAAACTTCTAAGCTCTTGTCAGGTACTTCATTCTGTTCTTCTTCCTTCCATAGCGCAGTCCATGGAAGTAATAGGTTTGATGATTGCGGCAATGGACATAGTTCCTTTTGCACGAATTCATCTAAGACCATTGCACCTGTGCATGCTCAGACAGTGGAATGGGGATTATTCAGACTTGTCTCCGACGATACAAGTAGATCAAATAACCAGAGGTTCACTCCGTTGGTGGCTGACCCTGGACAACCTGTCACAGGGAATGAGCTTCCGCAGACCAGAATAGGTCATTGTCACGACCGACGCCAGTCTGGTGGGCTGGGGCGCGGTCTGGGAACCCCTGAAAACTCAGGGTCTATGGTTTCGGGAAGACTCTCTTCTCCCGATAAACATAATGGAACTGAGAGCGATATTCAATGCTCTCAAGGCTTGGCCTCGACTAGCAAAGGCCAAATTCATAAGGTTTCAATCAGACATCATGACGACTGTTACATATATCAACCATCAGGGGGTAACAAGGAGTTCCCTTGCGATGGAGGAGCATCCGGGGGAGTGGGAACTCCATCTGGAAATCTTTGCCCAACTAACTCAATTATGGGGCATTCCAGACATGGTTCTGATGGCCTCTCGTCAGAACTTCATGGTCCCTTGTTACGGGTCCAAATCCAGGGATCCCAAGGCGACTCTATTGGATACAATAGTAGCACCTTGGATCTTCAACCTAGCTTATGTATTCCCACCGTTTCCTCTCATTTCCAGGCTGGTAGCCAGGATCAATCTGGAGAGGGTTTCGGTGACCTTGATAGTTCCTGTGTGGCCACGCAGGACTTGGTATGCAGACCTGGTGGATGTGTCATCGGCTCCACCATGGAAGCTACCTTTGAGACAGGACCTTCTTATTCAGGGTCCATTCGAACATCCGAATCTGGTTTTCCTCCAACTGACTGCTTGGAGTTTGAACGCTTGATTTTATCAAAGCGTGGGTTTTCAGATTCTGTAATAGATACTCTTATTCAGGCTAGAAAGCCTGTAACTAGAAAAATTTACCATAATATATGGAAAAAATATATCTGTTGGTGTGAATCTAAAGGATTCCCATGGAACAAGATAAAAATTCCTAAGATTCTTTCCTTTCTACAAGAAGGTTTGGAGAAAGGATTTTCTGCGAGTTCTCTGAAGGGACAGATCTCTGCTTTATCTGTTTTACTTCACAAAAGGCTGGCAGCTGTGCCAGACGTTTAAGCGTTTGTTCAGGCTCTGGTTAGAATCAAGCCTGTTTACAGACCTTTGACTCTTCCCTGGAGTCTTAATCTAGTTCTTTTAGTTCTTCAAGGGGTTCTGTTTGAACCCTTACATTCCGTAGATATTAAGTTATTATCTTGGAAAGTTTTGTTTTAGGTTGCAATTTCTTCCGCTAGAAGAGTTTCTGAGTTATCTGCTCTGCAGTGTTCTCCGCCCTATCTGGTCCATGCAGATAAGGTGGTTTTACGTACTGAGCCTGGTTTTCTTCCGAAGGTTGTTTCCAACAAAAATATTAACCAGGAGATAGTTGTACCTTCTTTGTGTCCGAATCCAGTTTCATAGAAGGAACGTTTGTTACACAATTTGCACGTTGTCCGTGCTCTAAAATTCTATTTAGATGCTACAAAGGATTTCAGACAAACATCTTCCTTGTTTGTTGTTTATTCTGGTAAAAGGAGAGGTCAAAAAGCAACTTCTACCTCTCTATCTTTTTGGCTTAAAAGCATCATCAGATTGGCTTATGAGACTGCCGGACGGCAGCCTCCTGAAAGAATCACAGCTCATTCCACTAGGGCCGTGGCTTCCACATGGGCCTTTAAGAACGAGGCTTCTGTTGATCAGATATGTAAGGCAGCGACTTGGTCTTCACTGCACACTTTTACCAAATTTTACAAATTTGATACTTTCTTCTGTTAAGTGTGATCAGTCCACGGGTCATCATTACTTCTGGGATATTACTCCTCCCCAACAGGAAGTGCAAGAGGATTCACCCAGCAGAGCTGCATATAGCTCCTCCCCTCTACGTCACTCCCAGTCATTCTCTTGCACCCAACGACTAGATAGGATGTGTGAGAGGACTATGGTGATTATACTTAGTTTTATATCTTCAATCAAAAGTTTGTTATTTTAAAATAGCACCGGAGTGTGTTATTATCTCTCTGGCAGAGTTTGAAGAAGAATCTACCAGAGTTTTTGTTATGATTTTAGCCGGAGTAGTTAAGATCATATTGCTGTTTCTCGGCCATCTGAGGAGAGGTAAACTTCAGATCAGGGGACAGCGGGCAGATGAATCTGCATAGAGGTATGTAGCAGTTTTTATTTTCTGACAATGGAAATTGAACGCTTGATTTTATCAAGACGTGGGTTTTCTGAGTCAGTTATTGATACCTTAATACAGGCTAGGAAACCTGTTACCAGAAAGATTTACCATAAGATATGGCGTAAATACCTATATTGGTGTGAATCCAAAGGTTACTCTTGGAGTAAGGTTAGGATTCCTAGGATATTGTCTTTTCTACAAGAAGGTTTAGAAAAGGGTTTATCTGCTAGTTCATTAAAGGGACAGATCTCAGCTCTGTCCATTCGGTTACACAAACGTCTGTCAGAAGTTCCTGACGTCCAGGCTTTTTGTCAGGCTTTGGCCAGGATTAAGCCTGTGTTTAAAACTGTTGCTCCACCATGGAGTTTAAACCTTGTTCTTAATGTTTTACAGGGCGTTCCGTTTGAACCCCTTCATTCCATTGATATAAAGTTGTTATCTTGGAAAGTTCTATTTTTAATGGCTATTTCCTCGGCTCGAAGAGTCTCTGAATTATCAGCCTTACATTGTGATTCTCCTTATTTGATTTTTCATTCGGATAAGGTAGTCCTGCGTACTAAACCTGGGTTCTTACCTAAGGTAGTTACTAACAGGAATATCAATCAAGAGATTGTTGTTCCTTCTTTATGCCCAAATCCTTCTTCAAAGAAGGAACGTCTACTGCACAACCTGGATGTAGTCCGTGCTCTAAAATTTTACTTACAGGCAACTAAGGAATTTCGACAAACGTCTTCTCTGTTTGTCATTTACTCTGGGCAGAGGAGAGGTCAAAAAGCTTCCGCTACCTCTCTTTCTTTTTGGCTTCGTAGCATAATTCGTTTAGCTTATGAGACTGCTGGACAGCAGCCTCCTGAAAGAATTACAGCTCATTCTACTAGAGCTGTGGCTTCCACTTGGGCCTTCAGGAATGAGGCCTCTGTTGAACAGATTTGCAAGGCTGCAACTTGGTCTTCGCTTCATACTTTTTCCAAATTTTCCAAATTTGACACTTTTGCTTCATCGGAGGCTATTTTTGGGAGAAAGGTTCTTCAGGCAGTGGTTCCTTCTGTATAAAGAGCCTGCCTATCCCTCCCGTCATCCGTGTACTTTTGCTTTGGTATTGGTATCCCAGAAGTAATGATGACCCGTGCACTGATCACACTTAACAGAAGAAAACGTAATTTATGCTTACCTGATAAATTCCTTTCTTCTGTAGTGTGATCAGTCCACGGCCCGCCCTGTTTTTAAGGCAGGTAAATATTTTTTAATTTATACTCCAGTCACCACTTCACCCTTGGCTTTTCCTTTCTCGTTGGTCCTTGGTCGAATGACTGGGAGTGACGTAGAGGGGAGGAGCTATATGCAGCTCTGCTGGGTGAATCCTCTTGCACTTCCTGTTGGGGAGGAGTAATATCCCAGAAGTAATGATGACCCGTGGACTGATCACACTACAGAAGAAAGGAATTTATCAGGTAAGCATAAATTACGTTTTTGCTTCTTCTGAGGCTATTTTTGGGAGAAAGGTTTTGCAAACCGTGGTGCCTTCCATCTAGGTGACCTGATTTGCTCCCTCCCATCATCCGTGTCCTAAAGCTTTGGTATTGGTTCCCACAAGTAAGGATGACGCCGTGGACCGGACACACCTATGTTGGAGAAAACAGAATTTATGTTTACCTGATAAATTACTTTCTCCAACGGTGTGTCCGGTCCACGGCCCGCCCTGGTTTTTTAATCAGGTCTGATGATTTATTTTCTTTAACTACAGTCACCACGGTATCATATGATTTCTCCTATGCAAATATTCCTCCTTTACGTCGGTCGAATGACTGGGGAAGGCGGAGTCTAGGAGGGATCATGTGACCAGCTTTGCTGGGCTCTTTGCCATTTCCTGTTGGGGAAGAGAATATCCCACAAGTAAGGATGACGCCGTGGACCGGACACACCGTTGGAGAAAGTAATTTATCAGGTAAACATAAATTCTGTTTTTAAAGGGGCAATCCTTTTAGGACTGGGTTTATTATTATTATTATTATTCTTTATTTATAAAGCGCCAACAGATTCCGCAGCGCTGAATCTTTAATTTGGCTTATTGGTTTCTCTTATAATCTTTTGAAATCTGCAAAAAATTATTATTTAAGATTTGTAAAGTTGGCTTCAACCATACAACCACACTGAATTTTGAGATAATTTTTTTTTAACTTTATTGCACGGGATTGCAACTTTAATCAGAATTCTGCCTGAAATTATTTCTTCTTTTCAAATCGTTGTGGTTTTCATGAAATCTCTTTGCACCCTATGTACTGATATTACATGAGCTTCACAACAAGGATTGCCAGGTGTCCTCCACAAAAATACTGGATACTCAACAAATAAATGGGGGGGAGGGGGTGGATATGAAATTTAGTGGGGGAAAAATACAAAATATATATTTCTTTCCATAAGGCAGGGAGAGTCCACGACTTCATTCCCTACTGTTGGGAAAAACAACACCTGTCCACAAGGAGGAGGCAAAGACACCCCAGCCAAAGGATTAAATATCCCTCCCACTTCCCCTATCCCCCCAGTCATTCTTTGCCTTTCGTCACTAGAGGAGGATGGCAGAGAAGTGTCAAAAGATTTTGGATAGTCCTGTAATGGGTATGTTCACTTCAAGAGAGGACTGCAGTTTTAAAGGGACACTGAACCCAACATTTTTCTTTTGTGATTCAGATAAAACTTGCAATTTTAAGCTATCTAATTTACTCCTATTATCATTTTATTACTCCTATTATCAATTTTAAACTATCTAATTTACTCCTATTATCATTTTATTTTCGTTCTTTTGCTATCTTTATTGGGAAAATAAGGCATCTAAGCTTTTTTCTTAGTTCAGAACTCTGGACAGCACTTTTTTTATTGGTGGATGAATTTATCCACCAATCAGCAAGGACAACCCAGGTTGTTCACCAAAAATGGGCCGGCCTCTAAACTTACATTCTTGCATTTCAAATAAAGATACCAAGAGAATAAACAAAATTTGATAATAGGAGTAAATTAGAAAATTGCTTTAAATTTTATGCTCTATCTAAATCACGAAAGAAAAAAATTGGGTTCAGTGTCCCTTTAAGTAATCATATAAACCTCTCAGTGAGAGTATTGATGAAAGTTAGAGTCTGGAGATGCAGGGAAAGTTTTTCTGCGAACCCATCCAGACTGTCGACTAACTGCTCCTGAGCAACCAGTGTTGATGAGTTTCACTGCTTGCTGTTACACAGTCAGGTCCCTGTCAGAGCGTTGCTGCAAGACTGTCACACTTGAGAGGCAGTATCTTTTGGAGGGTAAGACCACTTTATTATATATAGCAGGGATTCCAATATAGGGTCACAGTGTGGCTCTTTTTATACCTCAATAGGATCATGGGTTAATATTTTCTTCAGGGAGATTATTTGGAACAGTTTTGGGGATTTTTATGTACTGCTTTCACTTTGTGAGGGTTTGGGCTCATACGACTGTGTGCTTTTGGCTTGGAACAAACAGGTTTCACTTTCGTTTTTGAACAAATATCCTGAATCATGATTTCCAGGCTACCAAATTTTAAAGGAGTATTGCAGCTTATATTAGCTTAGCGCCCCTTTTCATAACAGGGGACGTCCTGTCTTGCACACCACGTGACCGGGTGCAGTCTCTTTCAGTTCCTTACTATCCTGCAACACACATCGCTCCTTGAAAAGAGTTTTCACTGATAGCCTGTCTGAGTCTAGGAGGTGGTGAGTGCCCCAGCCATTGGAAATATAAAGGTGCCATTTTATATATAAAGCGCTTTATTTTGTTCAGTTTTTTATTCCATCCATGAGAGTACATACCAAAGCTATGGAGGACTCTGATACTACATTAGAAGGTGCCACTCCTTCTGTTGTGAATAATAATACCTGTTTAAACTGTGAGGAGGCTATGGTTTGCCCGCCTGCTCAATTTTGTTCCATTTGCCTAGGCACTGTTTTAAAGTCTAAAAAGGGAGCTAAGTCCGCTAATACACATAGCACAATTAGTCCCTCTGAGCCATCAACCTCTCAGGATTCTATATCCTGAGAGATTACTACCCTTTCTACTCAAACCGCTTCGCATGCAGTCCCCCTCGGCACAACTAATTCTCCATCTGGACTGGGCTTTTTTCCTGCGGATTTTACCGTGCAGCTACAATCGGCATTGTCTGCAGCCCTGAGTGCCCTACCTATCTCTGGGAAACGCAAGAGAAAGGTCAAACATAGTTCTCCTGACTTAGTCATCTACATTTCTTTTAAATCTAGCTTGTATGTCCCTGCTATCCGTGGATGAGTTAACCTCTGTAGCTTCAGAGGGAGACTTCCGTTACTAAATCTCCTCTAGCAGAGGAATCCTCTTTTAGATTTAAAATTGAACATTTGCGATTTTTGCTAAAGGAGGTCCTGTCCACTCTAGGGGTTCCAGAGGCTAAGCTACCTGAGGAACCTAAGATCCCTAGGTTAGACAGGGTTTATGAAGACGGAACGGTCCCACAGACTTTTCCTGTACCAGTTCGTATGGCGAACATTAATAGTAACGAATGGGAAAGAATCGGAACTTCCTTTTACCCCTCGTCAACCTTTAGTAAATTGTTTCCAGTCCCTGACTCTCAATTGGAACTGTGGGGTTCCATCCCTAAGGTTGATGGCACAATTTTGACGCTCGCTAAGTGTACTACTATTGCTCTTGAGGATAGTTCTTCTTTTAGAGAGCCTATAGACAAAAAGTTTGAAACTTTTCTGAGGAAAATGTTCCAACACACAGGATTTTTATTCCAACCGGCGGCAGCTGTAGCCAGGGTTGCTGGAGCAGCTACCTACTGGTGCGACTCTCTGTCTGAACTTATTGAGGTGGAATCTCCCCTTGAGGATATTCAGGAGAGAATTAAGGCTCTGAAAACTGCTAACTTCTTCATTTATGATGTGAATATGCAGATTATAAATGCAAAGTCCACAACTCTGGTTAAAGTCTTAGTCTGCGGATATGACTTCTAAATCCAGACTCCTTTCTCTTCCCTTCAAGGGGAAGATATTATTCGGTCCAGGGCTGTACTCCATTATTTCTACGGTTACTGGTGGGAAGGGTGCCTTCCTACCACAGGATAAGAAGAACAGACCTAAGGGACGGCAATCATCTAATCTTCTAGCGGTTGCTAGAACAAGAGGTATTGCAGTAGCACCTTACCTGGACGATATCTTTGTACAAGCACCATCTTTTCGTCTAGCAAGGGAGCACTTCAAATTCCTTCTCAGTCTTCTTCGATCACATGGATGGAATATAAACTTGGAAAAGAGTTCTCTTACTCCAAATACCAGGGTGAGTTTCCTGGGTACGGTGATGGACTCTATATCCATGAAGATCTTTCTAACAGATCAGAGATGTTGCAAGCTAACATCAGCATGTCTTGCCTTCCAGGCCTCCTTGAGACCTTCGGTGGCCCAGTGCATGGAGGTGATTGGACTCATGGTGTCTTGTATGGACATCATTCCATTTGCAGACCTTTACAGCTATGCATGCTGAGACAATGGAACAGCGACCATTCCGATCTGTCACAACAGATAGTTCTGGACAGTCTGTCGAGAGACTCCCTCTCTTGGTGGCTCTGTCAAGATCACCTGTCCCAAGGCATGTGCTTCTTGAGACCATCCAGGGAGATTGTGACTTTGGACGCTAGTCTATCAGACTGGGGAGCCGTTTGGGGTGCCAAAAAGGAGTCCACTCTTCCGATCAATATTTTGGAATTCTGGGCAATATTCAATGCTCTGAAGGCTTGACCCCTCCTGGGTTCGTTTCAGTTTATCAGATTCCAATCAGACAATATAACTTTGGTAGCCTACATCAACCATCAGGGAGGAACGAGAAGTTCCTTAGCGATGAGAGAAGTATCTCAAATCCTAGAATAGGCAGAGGCCCACAACTGTATGCTATCCGTGATTCACATTCCGGGTGTGAACAACTGGGAAGCAGACTTCCTCAGCAGGCAATCCTTTAACCCAGGGGAATGGTCTCTCCACCCAAGGTCTTTGCAGAGATATGCATCAGATGGGGGATGCCGGAGATAGACCTCATGACCTCCCGTCTCAATGCCAAACTACTCAAGTATGGGTCGAGATCAGGGGATCCTCAAGCTGTTCTAATAGATGCCCTAGCGGTTCCATGGAAGTTCAGACTCATATATCTCTTTCCTTCATTGCCTCTTCTCCCTCGTGTGGTGGCCCACATTAGACAGGAGCAAGTATCAGTGATTCTGAATTCTCTATCCTGGCCGCGAAGGACCTGGTTTGCGGATCTGGTGGGGATGTCCTCATCTCCTCCATGGAGGTTACCTTGTTGCAGGGAACTGCTCACACAGGGTCCCTTCCTTCATCAAAATCTAGATTCTCTGAGACTGACTGCGTGGAGATTGAATACTTAGTCTTAGCCAGGAGAGGTTTCTCTGAGAGTGTAATCAACACTTTGATTCAAGCTTGTAAGCCAGTTACTCGACGCATCTACCATAAAGTGTGGCGGACTTACCTGCACTGGTGTGAGGAGCTTCATTTTTCTTGGCATAAGGTTAAAGTTGCCAGAATTGTATCTTTTCTTCAGGATGGACTGGAGAAGGGTCTATCTGCTAGATCATTGAAGGGACAGATATTGGCCCTGTCGGTGTTGCTGCACAAGAGATTAGCTGAGCTTCCGGATATGCAGTCCTTCGTTAAGGCTTTGACTAGGATCAGACCTATGTTTAGAAAGATGGCTCCGCCATGCAGTCGCAATCTTGTTCCATTTGAAAGCCCAGACTCCATTTGAGCCCATGCATAATGTTGACATTAAACTGTTATCTTGGGTTTTGTTTCTATTGGCTATTGCCTCTGCTCGCAGAGTCTCCGAGATTTCTGCCTTGCAATGTGACCCCCCGTACCTTGTGTTTCATTCCGATAAGGCGGTTTTACGTACTAAGTTAGGTTTCCTTCCTAAGGTGTTTTCAGATCGCAACATTAATCAAGAGATTGTTATTCTTTCTTTGTGTCTCAATCCTTCTTCGGCGAAGGAACGTTTGCTTCACAATCTAGCTGTGGTTTGTGCCTTGAAGTTCTACCTTCAGGCTACTAAGGTACCAGATACATATCTTTCTTTTCTGGCAGGGAGAGTCCACGACCACGCCCATAAGTTATTCTTTGTTTGGGAGGTTCCCTTTTTGTTTTTCTTCTGGCATCTTTATACGCTGATGTTTCCCCTACTTTTACTTGTTCCCTCTGCTGTGACTGTGGTGGATAGGGGAAGTAGGAGGAATATTCAAGCCTTTGGCTGGGGTGTCTTTGCCTCCTCCTCTTGTCCATGTGTTGTATTTCCCAACATTAAGGAATGAAGTTGTGGACTTTACCTGCCAGGAAAGAAAGGAATTGATCTGGTATTTCCTGGTATTTCAGAGCTGGACTGACCTTACTTGGCGGGATCAGACTGATAGGAAAGTTTTCCTCTGTGAAAAGCACACTGGTCTATAAGAGGCTGCTTCCTGGTGGTAAATCTTCATAGAACTAGCTGATGAGCTGTTGTTCGTTCCTGGTAGAGCGCTCCTCTCTTCGTATGCAAATATATATATATATATATATATATATATATATATTATTTTTTCATTAAATAACAAAGTGAGCACAATAAAGAAAAACAGGGAATTAACAAAAATTAAACATTAAAGTAAAAACTTATAAAACACATTGTTTAAGCCCCAGAACGGCCAGAGAGGGATGTACATCTGCTACAGACCTCTCAAGTAGTGAAGGGGTTAAACTGTTTGTTTTATCAGACAATTTGAGAGCACAAAGAATATTATTATTATTTTTTATTACTATTCTTTATTTGTAAAGTGCCAACAGATTCCACAGCACTGCCCATGGGTACAAGGATAAAAGTACAACGGAGAAACAATACAATAAAAGACAACATTTTACAGACAAATACAGGGGAAATTGAGGGCCCTATTCCCATGGGAACTTACAATCTAGATGGGTAAGAGGATGGGAAACAGGAGGTGGGGACTGCAAAGGTGAGAATATTAGTGAGGAGATAGATGAGGGCAACTGTTAGGTAAGTGAAGTTAATGTGTTAATGAGTCGGGTGATAAGCTTCCCTGAACAAAAAGGTCTTTAGGCAACGTTTAAAGGAGGAGAGGTTTGGGGAAAGTCTGACAGCTCAAGGAAGTGCTTTCCAGGGGGTTGGAGACGCACGAGAGGAGGTGATGGTAGAGGACGCAAGGAGCAGGTCATTGTTGGATCTTAGGGGGCGGGCTGGAGTATATTTGTTGATGAGTGAGGAGATCTTCTGGCGCGGAGCGGGTCCATCTTCAAGACATCCGGCCCGGAGAATCCTCTTATGAAATCCGCTGGAAAATTAAGTTTCCAAGATGGCATCCCTTACATTCCGATTGGCTGATAGAATTCTATCAGCCAATGGGAATTAAAGGTGAAAAAATCCTATTGGCTGTTGCAATCAGCCAGTAGGATTGAGCTCTCAGTAGAATTGCAACAGCCAATTGGATTTTTTCACCTTTAATTCCTACTGGCTGATAGTATTCTATCAGCCAATCGTAATGTAAGGGACGCCATCTTGGATGACGTCACTTAAAGGGAAACTTCATTTTCGTAAGAAGAGGATGCTCCGCGCCGGATGTCTTGAAGATGGAAGATGCTGTCTGGATGAAGACTTCTGCCGGCTTCGAGGAAGACTTCTGCCCACTTGGATGAAGACTTCTGCCGTCTGGATGAGGATGGATGTCCGGTCTTCGAAAACTGTAAGTGGATCGTCTGGGGTTAGTGTTAGGTTTTTTTTAAGGGTTTATTGGGTGGGTTTTATTTTTAGATTAGGGTTTTGGGCAATGTAAAAGAGCTAAATGCCCTTTTAAGGACAATGCCCATCCAAATGCCCTTTTCAGGGCAATGTTTAGCTTAGGTTTATTTAGATAGGTTTTCATTTAGGGGGTTTGGTTGTGTGGATGCTGGGTTTTACTGTTGGGGGGTTGTTTGTATTTATTTTACAGGTAAAAGAGCTGATTTCTTTGGGGCAATGCCCCGCAAAAGGCCCTTTAAAGGGCCATTGGTAGTTTAGTGTAGGCTAGTTTTTTTTTATTTTGGGTGGGCTTTTTTATTTTGATAGGGTTATTAGATAAGGTGTAATTTGTTTTAATTTTTGATCATTTTGTTTTTTATTTTGTGTAATTTTGTGTTTATAATTTTTTTGTAATTTAGATAATTGTATTTAATTAATTAATTTATTTATTGTATTGTAATGTTAGGTTTTATTGTAAGGCAGGTTAGGTTTTATTTTACAGGTAAATTTGTATTTATTTTAACTAGGTAGTTAGTAAATAGTTAATAACTATTTACTAACTAGTCTACCTAGTTAAAATAAATACAAACTTACCTGTAAAATAAAAATAAAACCTAAGATAGCTACAATGTAACTATTAGTTATTTTGTAGCTAGCTTTAGTTTTTTTGTTTTTTTTTACTGGTAAATTTGTATTTAGTTTTAAATAGGAATTATTTAGGTAATAATTGTAAGTTTAGTTTAGATTTTAATTATATTTAAGTTAGGGGGTGTTAGGGTTAGGGTTATGCTTAGGGTTACGTTAGGTTTAGGGGTTAATATATTTATGTAGTGTTAGTGATGTGGGAGGCCAGAGGTTTAGGGGTTAATAACTTTAGTATAGTGGCGGCGACATTGGGGGCGGCAGATTAGGGGTTAATAAGTGTAATGTAGGTGGCGGCGATGTTAGGGGCAGCAGATTAGGGGTTAATAACTTTATGTAGGCATAGGCGATGCCGGGGGCGGCAGATTAGGGGTTAATAACAGTAATGTAGGTGGTGGCAATGTTAGGGGCGGCAAATTAGGGGTGTTTAGACGTGGTTTTTATGTTAGGGTGTTAGGTTTAAACATAACTTTTTTCTTTTCGGTCGTTAATTTCCCTATAGAGTTCAAAACTTGTAATCTAGCTGTAATATAGCAACTTTAGAACGAAGAAAAAATATTAGGAGTAAATTAGAAAGTTGCTTAAAATTGCTTGCTCTTTCTGAATCATTAAAGAATACATTTGAGTTTAGTATCCCTTAAGGCGTGTCATTTTTCGACTATTATGGCCCTTATAAAATTTGCAACATGTGCTGCATCACAAGTGGTGATTGTGGGCTTATAGGTTCTCTACTTGAGAATACGTCTATCTGCAGTTTAGTAAATGCTCCCCTATATCTACTGTTGCAAAGCGAACTAGAAAACATTTGTTACGTCAGACTTAAAACTGGTGTCATGCTGCTGGTGAGTCAATGAATACAAATACTTACCTTGTTTACACTTTCTGCTGATAAGGAAAAAAAGTCATGATCTTGAGTCATCCCATCATACTGTTATTTCCTCATGCCATGATTACAGGTGATTTCCAACTGCCTATGCAGGAATAGTTATACAATCTTTTTAATGGAAAGAAAAATGAAAATAAAGATTATAAATGAAAATTTATTGATGGTATTTGCTAAATGTGTTGTTGTTGTTTTTTTTTTAGCAAACTACACTACACATTTAATAAAATGTAAGTTTAATGTGTCACTGGAAAAGCTTATTTTAATGTAAATTAATTATTTTAATATAATGAAGTGGTCACTAAATTCTGTAGGGCCTAAATATAATAATAATAATAATAATAATAATAATAATAAATTTCCTACTAAATTATAAAGCACATCCTTGTTTTTAATTTTTCTCTGAGAAATATTAATTTTCTTGCCTTGACAATTTTAGTGATGTAAAATCTGTTGAAAACAGATGTGAAATCTTTATCAAAATTAATATGTAGTTTAATTAATTAATTAATTAATTCTTAGCTCATATATTGTATATCCTTATGTTTTTACTTTCATCCTGGTGGTCTTATATACTGCTCTGGCCACCGCCGTTAAAAGTAAAAAATTTCTATCAGTGACGTTAGCCAATGACTTGCTTAGCCATATGGCATTCAGCTTTAAACCCCCCACACAAACTTTCAGATTTGAGCATGCGTTTGTCTTGCCTTGCAAGCATGTATTTATCTTGCCTTGCATAGCGGGTGGGATAGCTCTCTATACGTCACACAGAAACAGAACAGGAAGAGAAACTGATGAGGAAATTTAAAAGAAAAACGGCAATAAAATAATTATATATTTTAAAGTGATAGGATTTGATCCGAAAATTGACATATGTACATATATTTACTACTTGATATACCATACTGCTAAAGAGATCTGCATGAAAAGCGAAAAAAAGCATGTCACAAATGTATAATCTAGAAATGGTGTTGCAATCATGTTGATGATTTTTTTTTTTAAATTTATATGGCCAACGAGAAAATAGAAAAAAATGCATAACTGAGGTCATGATTTGCGTTTTCTCGCTGTTTGTGCAGATTTAGTTAGTAGTACGAGTTAAAAAAAAATTCAGTGTGTTATTGCTACACATTTTCTAGACTTAACAGGGATAGGAAAGTCAATTAAACTTGCATGGTTCAGATATTTTATCAAGACTGTTACAGCAATGTCATCTTTGTGATCTGGATTTTACAGTTTGCTGTTCAATCTTGTTTGTTGGGGACTGAGATCTTTTGCACAGATTTTTTTTAAAAACATAACAAGTGCCAAAAATCGTGTTTTGAATAATCACCTAGAACCTTGTGTCACCATCTTCTTACAGTAATTGGAAGAAAAAAACACAGAGGCAAGTCAGGTGGAGGAAAGTGTAACGTAACCAAGGAAAATGGTTTCTACATAGTGAGCTTCAGATATAGAATAGGATAATCTTGGACTCCTCTGGCAAGGATTCCTCTTTGAACTCCTGGCTGCGTTCAATCAGTTTGCTGGGCAACTGTGAGGTTCCAGTCTGCTTGTTTTGCACTTTCGGGTGCAATCTGTTTGTGAGTATTTATTTTTTGCCTAATCGAATCCACCTTGTGTTTTTGGTATTAGGCCATTGGGCGCCTCTGTGTTTTTTTTCTTCCAGACCATCATCAGGATTCTGACCCCCCTATGACAGAGAGCTTACCATTTTTCCTTTTGTGAACTGCATTCATACTTTGGACATTATTGGTTATATGGACTATTATTTGTTTTGAAGCAACACTGATATATTTTTTCCAAACAATTGGTGTTACTTCAATCACTTTCACATATTTACTTAGAGCGCCCCTTGGAGGATTGATGTGTTATTACACATTGTACCTTTCTACTTGTATTCTAACAGTAATTGAAAATGGACAAAGACAAACCTTGTTCAAGAACACCTGGAATAAGCATAAGGCTATCCTATGAACTAAATAAGTTAATACTTTTAGGACATTTTTCTCCAACATAGGTGTGTCCGGTCCACGGCGTCATCCTTACTTGTGGGATATTCTCCTCCCCAACAGGAAATGGCAAAGAGCCCAGCAAAGCTGGTCACATGATCCCCCCTAGGCTCCGCCTTCCCCAGTCATTCTCTTTGCCGTTGCACAGGCAACATCTCCACGGAGATGGTTAAGAGTTTTTTGGAAAAATAAACCTAATTTTCGTCCCTTTCGCAGAAACGGACCAGCCTCAAGTTCTACATCCTCTAAGCAAGAGGGTAATACTTCTCAAACCAAGCCAGCCTGGAGGCCAATGCAAGGCTGGAACAAAGGTAAGCAGGCCAAGAAACCTGCCACTGCTACCAAGACAGCATGAGATGTTGGCCCCCGATCCGGGACCGGATCTGGTGGGGGGCAGACTTTCTCTCTTCGCTCAGGCGTGGGCAAGAGATGTTCTGGATCCTTGGGCCCTAGAAATAGTCTCCCAAGGTTATCTTCTGGAATTCAAGGAGCTACCCCCAAGGGGAAGGTTCCACAGGTCTCAATTGTCTTCAGACCACATAAAAAGACAGGCATTCTTACATTGTGTAGAAGACCTGTTAAAAATGGGAGTGATTCATCCTGTTCCATTAAGAGAACATGGGATGGGATTCTACTCCAATCTGTTCATAGTTCCCAAAAAAGAAGGAACATTCAGACCAATTTTGGATCTCAAGATCCTAAACAAATTTCTCAGGGTTCCATCGTTCAAAATGGAAACCATTCGGACAATTCTTCCTACCATCCAGGAAGGTCAATTCATGACCACGGTGGATTTAAAGGATGCGTATCTACATATTCCTATCCACAAGGAACATCATCGGTTCCTAAGGTTCGCCTTTCTGGACAAACATTACCAGTTCGTGGCACTCCCATTCGGATTAGCCACTGCCCCAAGAATTTTCACAAAGGTACTAGGGTCCCTTCTAGCGGTGCTACGACCAAGGGGCATTGCAGTAGTACCTTACTTGGACGACATACTGATTCAAGCGTCGTCGCTGCCTCAAGCAAAGGCTCATACGGACATTGTCCTAGCCTTTCTCAGATCTCACGGGTGGAAAGTGAACGTAGAAAAAAGTTCTCTATCTCCGTCAACAAGAGTCCCCTTCTTGGGAACAATAATAGACTCCTTAGAAATGAAGATTTTTCTGACAGAGGCCAGAAAATCAAAACTTCTAAGCTCTTGTCAAGTACTTCATTCTGTTCTTCTTCCTTCCATAGCGCAGTGCATGGAAGTAATAGGTTTGATGGTTGCGGCAATGGACATAGTTCCTTTTGCGCGAATTCATCTAAGACCATTACAACTGTGCATGCTCAGACAGTGGAATGGGGATTATACAGACTTGTCTCCGACGATACAAGTAGATCAGAGGACCAGAGATTCACTCCGTTGGTGGCTGACCCCGGACAACCTGTCACAAGGGATGAGCTTCTGCAGACCAGAGTGGGTCATTGTCACGACCGACGCCAGTCTGGTGGGCTGGGGCGCGGTCTGGGAACCCCTGAAAGTTCAGGGTCTTTGGTCTCGGGAAGAATCTCTTCTACCGATAAACATTCTGGAACTGAGAGCGATATTCAATGCTCTCAAGGCTTGGCCTCAGCTCGCAAAGGCCAAATTCATAAGGTTTCAATCAGACAACATGACGACTGTTGCGTATATCAACCATCAGGGGGGAACAAGGAGTTCCCTGGCGATGGAAGAAGTGACCAAAATAATTCAATGGGCGGAGAATCACTCCTGCCACTTATCTGCAATCCACATCCCAGGAGTGGAAAATTGGGAAGCGGATTTTCTGAGTCGTCAGACTTTTCATCCGGGGGAGTGGGAACTCCATCCGGAAATCTTTGCCCAAATAATTCAATTGTGGGGCATTCCAGACATGGATCTGATGGCGTCTCGTCAGAACTTCAAGGTTCCTTCCTACGGGTCCAGATCCAGGGATCCCAAGGCGACTCTAGTGGATGCACTAGTAGCACCTTGGACCTTCAACCTAGCTTATGTGTTCCCACCGTTTCCTCTCATTCCCAGGCTGGTAGCCAGGATCAAACAGGAGAGGGTATCGGTGATCTTGATAGCTCCTGCGTGGCCACGCAGGACTTGGTATGCAGACCTGGTGAATATGTCATCGGCTCCACCATGGAAGCTACCTTTGAGACGGGACCTTCTTGTTCAAGGTCCGTTCGAACATCCGAATCTGGCTTCACTCCAACTGACTGCTTGGAGATTGAACGCTTGATTTTATCAAAGCGAGGGTTCTCAGATTCTGTCATTGATACTCTTGTTCAGGCTAGAAAGCCTGTAACTAGAAAGATCTACCATAAAATATGGAAAAAATATATCTGTTGGTGTGAATCTAAAGGATTCCCGTGGAACAAGATAAAAATTCCTAAGATTCTATCCTTTCTTCAAGAGGGTTTGGAGAAAGGATTATCTGCAAGTTCTTTGAAGGGACAGATTTCTGCTTTATCTGTTTTACTTCACAAAAAGCTGGCGGCTGTGCCAGATGTTCAAGCTTTTGTTCAAGCTCTGGTTAGAATCAAGCCTGTTTACAAACCTTTGACTCCTCCTTGGAGTCTCAATTTAGTTCTTTCAGTTCTTCAGGGGGTTCCGTTTGAACCCCTACATTCCGTTGATATAAAGTTATTATCTTGGAAAGTTTTGTTTTTGGTTGCAATTTCTTCTGCAAGAAGAGTTTCAGAGTTATCTGCTCTGCAGTGTTCTCCTCCATATCTGGTGTTCCATGCAGATAAGGTGGTTTTGCGTACTAAACCTGGTTTTCTTCCGAAAGTTGTTTCTAACAAAAATATTAACCAGGAGATAGTCGTGCCTTCTTTGTGTCCAAATCCAGTTTCAAAGAAGGAACGTTTATTGCACAATTTGGATGTAGTTCGTGCTCTAAAATTCTACTTAGAAGCTACAAAGGATTTCAGACAAACATCTTCTTTGTTTGTTGTTTATTCTGGTAAAAGGAGAGGTCAAAAAGCAACTTCTACCTCTCTCTCTTTTTGGCTTAAAAGCATCATCCGATTGGCTTATGAGACTGCCGGACGGCAGCCTCCTGAAAGAATCACAGCTCACTCCACTAGGGCCGTGGCTTCCACATGGGCCTTCAAGAACGAGGCTTCTGTTGATCAGATATGTAAGGCAGCGACTTGGTCTTCACTGCACACTTTTACCAAATTCTACAAATTTGATACTTTTGCTTCTTCTGAGGCTATTTTTGGGAGAAAGGTTTTGCAAGCTGTGGTGCCTTCCATCTAGGCGACCTGATTTGCTCCCTCCCATCATCCGTGTCCTAAAGCTTTGGTATTGGTTCCCACAAGTAAGGATGACGCCGTGGACCGGACACACCTATGTTGGAGAAAACAGAATTTATGTTTACCTGATAAATTACTTTCTCCAACGGTGTGTCCGGCCCACGGCCCGCCCTGGTTTTTTAATCAGGTCTGATGAATTATTTTCTCTAACTACAGTCACCACGGTATCATATGATTTCTCCTATGCATATTCCTCCTTTACGTCGGTCGAATGACTGGGGAAGGCGGAGCCTAGGGGGGATCATGTGACCAGCTTTGCTGGGCTCTTTGCCATTTCCTGTTGGGGAGGAGAATATCCCACAAGTAAGGATGACGCCGTGGACCGGACACACCGTTGGAGAAAGTAATTTATCAGGTAAGCATAAATTCTGTTTTGCTAGACTTGTTGGCCCAATAGTTCTTATGTGCCATCAAAATCTGTTTCTATGTTTAAATGGCATGTAAACAGCCATTCAAAGTCTAGGCTATTGAATTAGGAAAGTACAAAGTTTATATGAAATCTGCTTGAAAAAAAGTGTTTTCTGATTGATTGGAATACTAATACTTTTTAATTGTTACCCTGTAGGCTATATGGAGTGTTAAAATGGTGCTCATGCTTGAAAATCAGTTTAAAAGGACTGGTACAGCTTTGAATTTGGAAACCCGACATAAGGGCGATGTATAGCAATTCGACTGGGGTGATGGACAGCCCCTGCTCTCATGATTAGTCGTACAAGAGCAGGGGGCAGCTTTGCACAACTTGCTGCTCATAGAATGATAACAGTCGGCAGTATCAGCTGTCTAATTGCAGACAGACAAGTTTTCTAGGAATTTTACTCGACCGCACAATGATAAATGGAGTCCAATAAGAACACATGTAGAATTACTTTATATGGCAGCTTGCTCACCTTCATCTTGGTTTCTGTGTGTGAAGTATTTAATATACGGTTGGGCCCTTTGGGTTATATACTTTTGGTCTCTCTTTTGGTTGTGGGCTATCTGCATGTTTGGTGCATTGGTGAATGGCCAGGCAAGTTTTTTCACGAACCTTAAACTTTATATTTGATTAAATTCATAGTCTGATCCAGATAAACCAAGATCTATTCAAGACATGTTGTCTGATGCTGCCCAACGGATGAGGAAATATGCAACGGTCAAGGTAATAAAATGACATCCTGTCAATGCACGTGCATTACTTTAACTAGGTACTAAATTAAGTGAATAATTTTACTGATCGATGAAACGCCACATTTTTCATTTTTACTAAAGAATAAGAGAAACTTAACAGTAAATACTTGCTAGATATCATGATGTAGTAAAAGCAAAGAATAGCCAGGGAATAATATGTAAAAAAATTATTTATTTTAAATTATATTAGCTATTTAAATATTGAAGAAATAAGTTTAAAGTTTGAGTTTCTATAAAGTAATGGGCACCATCCTGTTTAAAGGGACAGTCATTTTTTTTTATTGTTTAAAAAGATAGATAATCCCTTTTTTTTTACCCATTCCCCAGTTTTGCATAACCAACACAGTTATATTAATATACTTTTTACCTCTGTGATTTCCTTGTATCTAAGCCTCTTCTGACAGGCCCCTGATCACAAGTTTTTATTTATTATCTATTCACAACCCACAGGCGTGAGCACAATGTTATCTATATGGCTCACATGAACTAGCAGTATCCTGTTGTGAAAAGCAAACACAAAAGCATGTGATAAGGAGGCTGTCTATAGTGGCTTAGAAACAGTCAGAAATTTAGAGGTTTAAATGTTATAAAGAATATTAATATAACAATGTTAGTTGTGCAAAGCTGGGGAATGGGTAGTAAAGGTGTTATCTATCTTTTTAAACAATAACAATTTTAGTGTTGACTGTCCCTTTAAACATAGGTTTCTCTTATCTAACCTCTTCTGTTAAAGATAATTACAGAAAAATGGGGCAAAAAATAATGTAAGTGAATTGCAGGGTTTTTTTTACTACCCTTAATTAAACTTTTTTTTTTTTTTAATAGTCTTGAAGGTGTTTAATTTATTTTTCAACTTGGCCATCGTTCCAAAATGCATAAATTTGTGCATGAATTATTTTTTTTAACTTTATTTTAAAGGTACTTTAAGCAATATAAAAAGCCATGGACTGAATTATAAACTTATAAAATAACATAACATATTTAAATGCATGAAACCCTAAAAAAAACAGGCATAACAGGAATTTCAAGTACTTTTTTTTGCCCTAAGGAAAGAGACAAAAGTTACATGGCCAAATTAAAAATAAAACATGGGGGATAATATGGATAATTGTTTTTATGCAGTTTTTTTTTCTTAACCATTAAAATTCATTTGTAACATGTAAGTTAAAAGAATAGTCCTATCAAAATTAAACTTTCATGATTCAGATAGAGCATGCAATTTTAAGCAACTTTATAATTTAAACCTATTATCAATTTTTCTTAGTTCTCTTGCTATCTTTATTTGAATGTAAGCATAGGAGCCTGCCCATTTTTGGTTCAGACCTGGGTAGCACTTTCTGATTGGTGTCTAAATCAGCAAGCGCTACCAAGGTGCTGAACCAAAAATGGGTTGTCTCCTAAGCTTACATTCAAATAAAGATACCAAGAGAACAAAGAAAAAATGATAAAAGGTGTAAATCAGAAAGTTGTTTATAATTGCATGCTCTATCTGAATAATGAAAGTTGAATCTTGACTAGACTATTCCTTTAATCATTTCATATAATTTTGAATAATTATCATTTTTAACCCTCCAAACTCATTGCTATCATAAACATTTAGATGATCGTATTCCATTTGCTTCCTAGTTCCATAGTTTAGAAGTCTGGTTTAAACTTTATTTTTATTAAACCAAAAAAGATCTGCTTTATTAACATGTAAACTGGTCACACACATATCTTTAGCATTAACAAAAAAGCCACAGAAAATGGCTGACGAATGAAAGAGGCCATTTTCTTCCCTATAGATCTAAGATGTAGAATTCAAAAGGGTTAAAAAAAATGTTGACAGAGAATTACATGTTTTCTGATTGAGAGGTATAATACTCTGGAAATGCTTCTATGCAAGCTGTATGTAGCCTAACTGCATTTTATTAATGTTACATTAATGGTTTATCCAGGTTTGATGGAAATTTTGTAATGGCTTTAAACTTGTGACGTTGTGACATGGAATCCCAAACGATTTGCCTCTAAAGATGAATTTACGCTGATTAGAATAGACTCCTTTGTAAGAAATATTTGTAGTGTTTTTTTCCAACTCAAGAGTAGTTCAGGGATATAACCATGGGAAACCCGCTCTTAAAGGGACAAAATACCCATATACTAAATCACTTGAAAGTGATGCAGCAAAACTGTAAAAACATATGTAAAAAAGGAAGATATTTTACCTCAAAATTTCTTCAGCTCACAATAGTAAGTGCTCTTTGAGTAGTTATCTTTCAGCTACTGTAAGAATGTTGAAAAGTAAAAAACAGCCAATAAGCTTAATCAGTGCTGATGTCATACTTTGCTTTCTGTGATCTCATGTGATTTCACTGAAATCTTGCAAGATTTTATAGTAAACTTCCTTAAACTGAGATGGGAAATAACACGACTATGCCTGCATATGCCAGATGCACAACCCCTTGCAAGACCCAGGACTAGCATCCTGATTGGCTGCTGAAAATTCCTTTACAATGGGATGTGGCTACTGAGGAATTTTTGAGGTAAAATATCTTTTTTTTTTAAAGAGATGTTCAGGTGATATTTTCTAGTCAGCCTTTTACAGTTATGCTGCATCACTTTCAATTTCTTCAATATTTGGGTATCATGTACCTTTAAATATATCTTCCTCACTTTTCTTCATTATAGTGAATCAGACGCCAAATATAAATCAGCTGTTAAACTGATATAATCAATAACTTGGATAACAAGTCTCTCTAGCTCCCTGGCTTAAAGGGGCATTGTTCTTTAAAAGTTCCCCACAGGGATCCATTTTAGCTACTAAAATGTGACATTAGATACAAATAGCTTCTTTACCTTTATTTTGTCATGTGAAAAGGCTGCATTTGCCTATTGAAACCAGCACCTTTACTGAAATTGTAAAAACTGTAGAATTGTAAACAAGAGGCAGCAGTAGGAATCAACCTCCTAGTGGGGGATGGGGGGAAGTAAAACCCAGCTGATTTGAAATGGTATTCCTGTTGCTTTGGATATAATTATTTACAGTATAGCTGATAGTTTAAACTGGCAAAATCAGCTGTTTCAAATGAAAAGGTAAAAGTTGTTTTTAAACAATTTAATGCTCTTTAGCAAGTAAAATGGATCAGTGGAACACATTAAAGGGGATACAATTCTACAGTACAATGTCCCTTTAAGACTATAACAACATATTCAGTCTTCTGTAAATACTTTTTTAAATCACAGTGAAATACGTTTTTCTGCTTCACTATCCAGGTTAAAGAGCATTTCAGTAAAGGAATTTCAAGCATTTCATTGTCTAGCTGATTACAGGAAAGTAAAGGGAGTTTCGTAACAAGAATGAAAAAAATTATTCAACCGATTGCACCATATTTTATCATAAAAACTATGGAAAACCATTATTATGAATGAAATGTAGTTGACACATTTGTATTCTCCGTTCAAAAGTTTAAAAAATTGTGAAAGATATTTTTGTATTTTAGAAAAAATGCTACTTTTTCTTTTTGTAATCGTAGACAATTTTAGCCCATTTGTGCTTTTCAGAACGTTCATGAATTATTAGTCTCAATTTAGGAGCCCTGAAATATTAGATAATTTATTTTCTGAATTTGTAGATCTAACCCCAGGCCTACGTTTCAGCCAGTATCGTCCTCATCAGCTGATGTGCAGCAATCATCCCTCTAGACATAGTGAGCAAGGGTCCATGTCTAGTTTACTTTATTGTTTCTATAATTGAATAATCATTTATTAGATCATGTCATTCAAGCACTATGGACCCTGCAACTATATAATTAAAGTACCACTTGGGAGCCACAGAGAACTGCTGTTCTGTGAGCAGACATGACAGGTGACACAATCTTCAGTCCAAGGAGTTGTCTAATCTAATTTAAGAGATTTACACTAATATTTTCCTTATTACAATCAGTATCTGAAACTAGCATGATTTGCATACACTTTACATCTTTTACTTATGTACATTGCATTTGTATTTAACTTGGATATGTGCATTTTGCATTTTTGTTTTGAGCTTCATAGTTCTGTTTGCATAATTCTTATATTATTTTTTTTTATAACACAAACTAATGACCTTGGACAAATTTAGTTTTCTATACCTGGTCCTGCGGTTTGGCACTCAGCAGTCATGGAAAGTCTTACGGATCATGCTAGCTGATGAGCTGTCTTTAATAAGAAAGGAATTTCCATTTACATAATCACATCAAACCTTCAATAAGCGATCCACACACGCACTTTTACAAATATGTGAGAATTTATTTAAACAAACAAAAAACCTGCTAAGGGACTTTAAACATTATTTTTCTATAAGGCTTTAAAACCAATGCAGTACACCATCAGGTCTCTTTCACATGTTGTGCCGCCTATGCAAAGACAAAAAAAAACTTTAATCCAGATGGTACCACCAATCAGATGCTGTACAGGCAACCCCATAGGTTAAATAGAGTGAACATTTGCTCAGTGGAGGAAAGTGTGCCTGATTGTGTTTGTGACTGTATGTGTCTGACTTTATACTTCTGACTGTCTAATGAGTTTATATTTGTAACAGTGTGTGTCTGATATCTTCATGTGTGCATCTCTGTGTGTGCCTTATGACTTAGTATTTGTGACTGTGTGTGCCTGATAACTTTATATTGTGACTATGTGTGCCTGATAACTTTATATTGTGACTATGTGTGCCTGATGCGTTTGTATTTGTTTCTGTGTTTCGTCTCATCACTTTGTGACTGTGTGCCTTCTTAAGACCGCTGCTTCTTAACTGGTACGCTGCCTCCGAGGCTGCGGACATCAATCCGCCCAATCCTGCAGGGGGTGGCATTGCACAAGCAGTTCACTAGAACTGCTTGTGCAATGTTAAATGCCGACAGCGTATGCTGTCGGCATTCAGCGATGTCTGGCGGACATGATACGCTACAGCATATCATGTCCCCCAGACTTTGATAAATCGCCCCCTATGTGTGAGTTTGTATTAGTGACTGTGTCTGATAAGTTCATAATTGTGACATAGGCCTCTATTTACTAAAGTCTGGCGGACCTGATCCAACGGTGCGGATCAGGTCTTCCAGACCTCGCTGAATACAGAGAGCAATACGCTCTCCGTATTCAGCATTGCACCAGCAGCTCACAAGGCTGCTGGTGCAACGCCGCCCCCTGCAGACTCGCAGCCAATCAGCCGCCAGCAGAGGGGTGTCAATCAACCCGATCATACTCGATCGGGTTGAATTCCGGCGCTGTCTGTCCTCCTGCTCAGAGCAGGCGGACAGGTTATGGAGCAGTGGTCTTCGTGACCGCTGCTTCATAACTGCTGTTTTGCAGGCTCGCCAGAAACACGGAGCATCAAGCTCCATTTGGAGCTTGATAGATAGGCCCCTGTGTGTTTAATGACTTCATGTTTGCCGACCTTGGGCCAGATTACAAGTGGTGTGCTAATAGATTTTTTTCAATTGTGTGCTAACTGTGCTCAAAGTAAACTTTTATTACAAGTTGAAAGTAAAAAGTTAGTGTGCGAGTCAAACCTGATGCACGTAAACTTCAGATATTGAGACCGTGTTAACTCCTTCTCCCATAGACTTCAATGGAGTGCGCACTAACCCAGCAGACCACCTGCTCTAAACCTGAAAGTAGTTATACATGTTTTACATCCCAATGTTCTTCACATAGAAAAAAAAATATTATTTTTATTTTTAAAAATATATATATTTTTTACGTTAGATCTATAGCTATATCATTATATATTTAAAAATACAACAAATATTTTCTACTATGTTAATGAACATTAGAATGTAAAATATTTACAGTAAATATACGGTAAAACTCATACATTTTTTTTTATGTTTAACGTATTCGAGTGGCAAGGGCTCCAAAGTATAAATGTATATGTAATTATCTATTTAGAATTACAATGAAAATTTTCTTCTTAGAGAAGAAAATCGGAATGTAGAATATTTACAGTAAAAACGCTGTGAAACATATGAAAAAATATTAAATTCATTAAAATTATTTATCATATTTCAATGTATTTAAGTGGAAAGGGCTCGAAAGTGTAGATTTATGTTTATATATGCATTTTATATGTCTATATGTATGTATATACATATTTACACATATAAACACATACACATATGAATATAGTTTTGTTGTTTTTGGTTCTTTCACCCCCCCTCCATTTTGCTCTCTCTCCCCCCTCTCTTTTGCTCTCTCTCCCCCCTCTCTTTTGCTCTCTCTCCCCCCTCTCTTTTGCTCTCTCTCTCCCCCCTCTCTTTTGCTCTCTCTCTCCCCCCTCTCTTTTGCTCTCTCTCTCCCCCCTCTCTTTTGCTCTCTCTCTCCCCCCTCTCTTTTGCTCTCTCTTCCCCCCTCTCTTTCGCTCTCCCTCTCCCCCTCTCTCTTTTGCTCTCTCTTCCCTCTCTTTTGCTCTCTCCCCTCTCTTTTTGCTCTCTCTCTCCCCCCTCTCTTTTGCTCTCTCTCTCTCCCCCTCTCTTTTGCTCTCTCTCTCTCTCCCCCCTCTCTTTTGCTCTCTCTCTCCCCCCTCTCTTTTGCTCTCTCTCCCCCCTCTCTTTTGCTCTCTCTCCCCCCTCTCTTTTGCTCTCTCTCCCCCTCTCTTTTGCTCTCTCTCCCCTCTTTTTTGCTCTCTCTCCCCTCTTTTTTGCTCTCTCTCCCCTCTTTTTTGCTCTCTCTCCCCTCTCTTTTGCTCTCTCTCCCCCTCTCTTTTGCTCTCTCTCCCCCTCTCTTTTGCTCTCTCTCCCCTCTCTTTTGCGCTCTCTCTCTCCCTTCTCTTTTGCGCTCTCTCTCTCCCCTCTCTTTTGCTCTCTCTCTCTCCCCTATCTTTTGCTCTCTCTCTCCCCTCTCTTTTGCTCTCTCTCTCCCCTCTCTTTTGCGCTCTCTCTACCCTCTCTTTTGCGCTCTCTCTACCCCTCTCTTTTGCTCCCACCTCTCTTTTGCTCCCACCTCTCTTTTGCTCTCTGTCCCCCTCTCTTTTGCTCTCTCTGCCCCCTCTCTTTTGCTCTCTCCCCCCTCTCTTTTGCTCTCCCTCCCCCCTCTCTTTTGCTCTCCCTCTCCCCTCTCTTTTGCTGTTTCTTTCCCTCTCTTTTGCTCTCTCTCTCTCTCCTCTCTTTTGCTCTCTCTCTCTCTCCTCTCTTTTGCTCTCTCTCTCCTCTCTTTTGCTCTCTCTCTCCTCTCTTTTGCTCTCTCTCTCTCCCCTCTCTTTTGCTCTCTCTCCCCCTCTCTTTTGCTCTCCCTCTCCCCTCTCTTTTGCTGTTTCTTTCCCTCTCTTTTGCTCTCTCTCTCTCCTCTCTTTTGCTCTCTCTCTCTCCTCTCTTTTGCTCTCTCTCTCCTCTCTCTTTTGCTCTCTCTCCTCTCTCTTTTGCTCTCTCTCTCCCCTCTCTTTTGCTCTCTCTCTCCCCTCTCTTTTGCGCTCTCTCTCCCCTCTCTTTTGCGCTCTCTCTCCCCTCTCTTTTGCGCTCTCTCTACCCCTCTCTTTTGCTCCCACCTCTCTTTTGCTCTCTGTCCCCCTCTCTTTTGCTCTCTCTTCCCCTTCTCTTTTGATCTCTCCCCCCTCTCTTTTGCTCTCTCCCCCTCTCTTTTGCTCTCCCTCTCCCCTCTCTTTTGCTGTTTCTTTCCCTCTCTTTTGCTCTCTCTCTCTCTCCTCTCTTTTGCTGTTTCTTTCCCTCTCTTTTGCTCTTTCTCTCTCCTCTCTTTTGCTCTCTCTCTCTCCTCTCTTTTGCTCTCTCTCTCTCCTCTCTTTTGCTCTCTCTTTCTCCTCTCTTTTGCTCTCTCTCTCTCTCTCTCCTATTTTGCTCTCTCTCCTCTCTTTTGCTTTCTCTCTCCCTTCTCTTTTGCTCTCTCTCTCTCCCCTCTCTTTTGCTCTCTCTCTCTCCCCTCTCTTTTGCTCTCTCTCTCCCCTCTCTTTTGCTCTCTCTCTCCCCTCTCTTTTGCTCTCACTCACCCTCTCTTTTGCTCTCACCTCTCTTTTGCTCCCCCCCCTCTCTTTTGGTCTCTCTTCCCCTTCTCTTTTGCTCTCTCCCCCCTCTCTTTTGCTCTCACTCCCCGCTCTCTAAATAAACTATTTCAAATGCCAATATAAGGGTAATGGAAATAATTGTAAACAATTTAATACACCCCAGCAGGTAAAGTGGATCATTGGGAACAAATTAAATGGGAGACATTTTTTGAGTTAACAGTTCCTTTAAATATCCCTCCCACTTCCCCTATCCCCCAGTTATTCTTTGCTTTTCGTCACTATAGGAGGTGGGAGAGAAGTGTCAGAAGATTTGGATAGTCCTGTAATGGGTATGTTCCCTTCAAGAAAGGACTGGAAATTTTAAGTAATCATGTCAAACTCTCAGTGAGAGTATTGATGAAAGTTAGAGTCTGGAGATCCAGTGAAAGTTTTTCTGCAAAGCCATCCAGACTGTCACCTAACAACTCCTGAGCAACCAGTGTTGATGAGTTCCAATGCTTGCTGTTATACACTCAAGTCTATGTCAGAAGCATCGCTGCAAGACTGTCACACTTGGGAGGCTGCCTGTTTCACAGCATGGATCCTGGAGGGTAAGACTGTTTTATATATACACTTTTGCTATACAGGGTCACAGTGTGGATAGGATCAAGGGTTAATATCTCCTTGATGGAGATTATTTGAACAGCTAGGGGTTATTTATAACTGCTTTAATGTGAGCTTTTGGCCTCATAGACTTTGTGCTTTTGGTTTGGAACAGGTTTCACTTTTGTTTTTGAGTGTTGCGCAGCTTATAATAGCTTAGCGCCTTTTTCATAGCAGGGGAAGTCCTGTCCTACGCACCATGTGACCGGGTGCTGTCATTTCTTTTTCCTACGATCCTGCTGCGAACATCACTCCTAAGGAGAGCATTTTCACGGTTCGCTGTCTGGGTCTAGGAGGTGGTGAGTGCCCCAGCCATTGGGATTATAAAGGTGCCATTTGTTTCAATAAAAGCGTTTTTTTGTCTGTCCTTCTGGGCTATATACTTAGCTATGGAGGACTCTGATACTACATTAGAAGGTTCCACTCCTTCTGTACTGATTAATAATTCCTGTTTATATTGTGAGGAGACCGTGGTTTGCCCACCTGCTCAATTTTGTTCCATTTGCCTAACCACTGTTCTATAGTCTAAGAAAGGAGACAAGCCTGCTAATACTCATAGCGTTATTAGCCCTTCTGAGCCATTTACTTCTCAGGAATATGGGTGGCGAGAAATTACTACCCTTTCTACATTACCCGCTCCACGTCCAGTTTGTCGCGCCTCAACTAATCCTCCATCTGGAGGGGGCTTTTTTCCAGCGGACTTTACCGCATAGTTACGATCGGCTGTGTCTGTGGCCCTAAGTGCCTTACCTTGCTCTAGCAAACGCAAGAGAAAGGTTAAACATAGTTCTCCAGACCTAGAGTCATCTAAATATTCGTCAGATTTAGCTACCATGTCCCAGCTATCCGAGGATGAGTTAACCTCTGTAGCTTCAGAGGGTGAACTTTGTGAGTTGGAGACTTCAGTTTCTAAACCTCCTTGAGTGGAGGAACCCTCCTTTTAGATTTAAAATTGAGCGTCTGCGTTTTTTATTAAAGGAGGTTCTGTTTCCGCTAGAGGTTCCAGAGGCTAAGCTCCCTGAGGAACCTAAGATCCCTAAATTAGACAGGGTTTATGAAGACAGGAAGGTCCCTCTGACTTTTCCTGTGCCAGTTAAAATGGCGAACATTATTAGTAACGAATGGGAAAGAATAGGAACTTCTTTATTCCCCTTGTCTACTTTTAAAAAAATTATTCCTGGCTCTCAATTGGATTTGTGGGGCTCCATCCCTAAGGTGGATGGCACTATTTCTATGCTGGCTAAGCGTACTACTATCCCCTTGGAGGATAGTTCTTCTTTTAGAGAGCCTATGGATAAGAAAATGGAAACATTTCTGAGGAAGATGTTTCCATATATGGGGTTTTAATTTCAACCAACGGAAGTTGTAGCCGCGGTTGCTAGAGCAACTACCTACTGGTGCGACACTCTGAGCTTATTGAGGTGGAAGCTCCCCCGAGGATATTCAAGAGAGAATTAAAGCTCTGAGAATTGCTAACTCCTTCATCTGTGACGTCAATATGCAGATTATTCGCCTAAATGCAAAGGCTTCTGGCTTTGCAGTTTAGCCCGCCGGGCTCTCTGGTTGACGTCTTGGTCTGCGGATAGGACTTCTAAATCCAGACTCCTTTTTCTTCCTTTAAAGGGGAAGATTGTATTTGGTCCAGGGTTGGACTCCATTATTTCTACAGTTACTGGAGGGAAAGGTGCTTCCTACCGCAGGATAAGAAGAATAGGCCAAAGGGACGGCAATTGTTAATTTTCGTTCCTTTCGTTCTGACAAATCACAATGACAGCAATCCTCATCCAAGTCCGAGCAGCCCAAGAGTACTTGGAAGCCGGCTCAGTCCTGGAATAAGTCCAAACAGACTAAGAAGCATGCCGAGAACAAATCGGCATGAAGGGGTGTAGCCCGATCTGGGATTGGATCGAGTAGGGGTCAGACTATCTATTTTTTCAGACGCTTGGTTTCAGGATTTACAGGATCCTTGAGTCCTGGAGGTTGTATCTCAAAGATACCGGATAGGATTTAAATCTCATCCTCCCAGGGGCAGATTCCTACTCTCCAGACTGTCTACAAGACCTGCCTTTTTAGTTTGGATATGGGATCTCTCCCCTCTAGGAGTAGTTGTCCCGGTATCTACAGCATAAAGAGGTTTTAGGTTTTATTCAAACCTTTTTGTGGTTCCAAAAAAAGGAGGGAACTTTTCGTCCAATTCTGAACTTAAAGTGCCTAAACAGGTTTCTGAGTGTTACCTCTTTCAAGATGGAGACAATATAGTCAATCCTTTCTCTGGTTCAGGAAGGACAGTTTATGACCACCATAGACCTAAAGGATGCATACCTTCACGTTCCTATACACAGGGAACATTTTCAGTTCCTGAGGTTACGGGAGGCAAGGGAGCTTTCCTACCACAGGATAAGAAGGCTAAGCCCAAGGGATCTACTTTTCGTCCCTTTCGTGCGGACAAGGCCCAGCGCCAGCAACCTGCCGCGAAAACAGGCCAGTCCAAGGGACCTTGGAAACCGTCTCATTCTTGGAACAAGTCTAAGCAGAGCAAGAAGCCCACAGAGACGAAATCAGCATGAAGGGGCAACCCCTGACCGGTCTCCGGATCACGTAGTGGGCAGATTATTTCAATTCTCAGACACATAGTTGCAGGACGTTCAGGACCCCTGGGTTCTAGAAGTTGTCTCTCAGGGCTACAGGATAGGGTTCAGATCCCGTCCGCCAGATGGCAGATTCCACCTGTCAAACTTGTCTTCAAGTCCAGAGAAGAGAGGGGCCTTTCTAGAGTGTGTGAGAGATCTCGCCTCTCTCTGCGTTATCGTACCAGTACCCCTAGCAGAGAGGGGTCTAGGGTACTATTACAACCTTTTTGGTGGTTCCATAGAAGGAGGGCACGTTCCACCCGATTCTGGACCTAAAGTGTTTAAACAAGTTTCTGTGTGTTCCATCGTTCAAGGTGGAAACGATCAGATCTATTCTGCCCCTAGTTCAAGAGGGGACAGTTCATGGCAACTATAGACTTGAAGGACGCTTACCTTCATATACCAATTCCCAGGGACCACTTCAGGTTCCTAAGATTTGCGTTTCTGGACCAACACTTCCAGTTTGTGGCCCTTCCTTTCGGTCCGGCGACGGCCCGAGAGTCTTCACAAAGGTTCTGGGGGCAATGCTTGCAGTAGCCAGATCCAGGGGCATTGCGGTGGCGCCCTACCTGAACGACATCCTAGTTCAGGCGCCGTTGTTCAGCCTCGCGGAGGATCATTTGAGGGCCCTTCTTCTTCTGCTCCAATCTCATGGAAGATCAACTCAGGAAAGAGTTCCCTGGCTCCCAGTAACAGGGTAGAGTTCCTGGGTACGATAATAGACGCTATGTCCATGAGGATATTTCTCACAGATCAGCGGCACAGGAAGCTTGCGTCGACCTGTCTTGCCCTTCAGTCCTCCACAGGTCCTTCGGTGGCTTAATGTATGGAGATGATAGGTCTCATGGTGTCAAGCATAGAGGTCATCCCATTCGCCAGGTTCCATCTCAGACCTCTTTAATTGTGCATGTTGAGACAGTGGAATGGGGATCATTCAGATCTATCACAGCTGATATCCATGGATGCTCGGACTCGGAACTCCCTCTCTTGGTGGACCCATCTGGAGCAACTGTCCATGGGGACATCCTTCTTAAGACCGTCCTGGAAGATTGTGACCTCGGACGCCAGTCTGGCAGGATGGGGAGCTGTTTGGGGTGCCAGAATGGCACAATGAAAGTGATCCAGGGAGGAGTCTCTCCTTCCGATCAACATCCTAGAACTGCGAGCAATTTACAATGCTCTGAAGGCATTGCCTTCTCTGGAGTCGGTCAGTTTCATCAGATTCCAGACCGACAACCTTACCTCGGTGGCTTATATCAACCATCAGGGGGGTACAAGGAGCTTCCTCTTGATGAGAGAGGTGTCTCAGGTTCTGGAGTGGGCAGAGTCCCACGACTGCTTGCTCTCAGCGATTCACATTCCAGGTGTGGACAACTGGGAAGCGGATTTTCTCAGCAGAGAATCCTTCCATCCGGGGTAATGGTCTCTTCACCCCAAGGTGTTTGCAGAGATTTGTTACAGATGGGGAACGCCGGAGATAGATCTCATGGCGTCCAGCTGCCTTGATACGGGTCAAGGTCCAGGGATCCACAGGCAGAGCTGACAGATGCCTTAGTGGTTCCTTGGGGTTTCAGCCTAGCTTACATCTTTCCACCGCTACCACTTCTACCTCGAGTAGTGGCACGCATCAAACAGGAGCAGGCCTCGGCCATTCTGATTGCTCCTTCATGGCCGCGGAGGACGTGGTTTGCGGATCTGGTGGGGATGTCATGTTTTCCGCCGTAGAGGTTACACTGTCGCAGGGATCTGCTGTCACAGGGCCCCTTTCAACATCGAAATCTAGATTCTCTGAGGCTGACTAGGTGGAGATTGATCGCCTAGTCTTAGCCAAGAGAGGCTTTTCTGAAAGTGTGATTGATACTCTAATCCAGGCAAGGAAGCCAGTCACTCGTCGCATCTACCACAAGGTGTGGAGGACTTACTTGTCCTGGTGTGAGAAGCATGGATATCCTTGGCACAAGGTGAAGGTATCCAGGATTCTGGCTTTGGAGAAGGGTCTTGCCGCCAGTTCCTTAAAGGGACAGATTTCGGCATTATCAGTTTTGTTGCATAGGAGACTCGCTGAGCTCCCTGACATCCATTCTTTTGTGCAGGCTCTGTCTAGAATCAGGCCCGTCTTTAGACAGTCAGCTCCGCCTTAGAGCTTAAACTTAGTCCTTAAGGTTTTGCAAAGGGTTCCGTTTGAACCTATGCACTCCATTGACATTAAGATTTTGTCCTGGAAGGTTTTCTTCCTGTTGGCTATTGCATCGGCACGCAGAGTATCTGAACTAGCTGCCTTGCTGAGTGATCCTCCTTATCTTGTGTTTCATGCGGATAAGGCTGTACTTTGCACTGGGTTGGGGTTTCTCCCCAAGGTGGTGTCTAACTGTAACATCTATCAGGAAATTGTTGTTCCTTCTTTGTGTCCTAACCCTTCTTCTGCTAAGGAAAGGTTACTTCATTTGGATGTGGTCCGTGCCTTGAAGTTCTATCTTCAGGCTACTAAGGATTTCAGACAGTCTACATCTCTTTTTGTGGTGTATTCTGGGAAGCGCAAGGGGCAAAGGGCCTCTGCTACTTCTTTATCTTTTTGGTTGAGGAACTTGATTCGCTTGGCTTACAAAACAGCGGGACATAAGCCTCCTCAGAGGATCACGGCTCATTCAACTAGAGCTGTGGCTTTGTCTTGGGCCTTCAAGAATGAGGCCTCTATAGAGCAGATTTGTAAGACGGCTACCTGGTCCTTCTTACACACTTTTACAAAGTTTTACAAATTTGATGTTTTTGCTTCTGCGGAAGCTGTTTTTGGGAGAAAGGTTTTGCAGGCTGTGGTGCCCTCAGATTAGGGTCCACCTTTTTTACCCTCCCGGTTTTATTCAGTGTCCTCTACAGCTTGGGTATATGTTCCCAATAGTAATGAATTAAGCCATGGACTCTCCTCCCCTTTAGATGGAAAACATAAATTATGCTTACTGATCATTTCATTTCCATCGAGGGGAGGAGAGTCCACGGCTCCCGCCTGTATCTCCTTGGGACAGACCTAAATTTAATCATCTTCTGGCACCTTTTATACCCTGATATTTCTCCTACTGTTCCTGGTTCCCTCGGCAGAATGACTGGGGGATGAGGGAAGTGGGGGAGGTATTTAAGCCTTTGGCTGGGGTGTCTTTGCCTCCTCCTGGTGGCCAGGTTCTTAATTGCCAATAGTAATGAATGAAGCCGTGGACTCTCCTCCCCTCGATGGAAATGAAATTATCAGGTAAGCATAATTTGTTTTTGTACGCTGTACGCAAATTTCCAATGCTTTCTCTCTGCTCTGTGTTTATTTCTCTGGCGGCCATGCTACATTTCAGTCTCGCCGGTCCTCTGTAAGGAGCGCTACACTGTAGGGGGTAAGATTCCTTTACCGGGAGCAGAAGGATTTTTTTTTCAGGTTTTTTCTTTACCCATACAAGGTCAAAATATTTAAGTTATGTAATAAGACGAATATGACCTTTATTGGTAGTTCAGTGGTTTATTTTTCTTCAGTTCGTTATAGCTTATGTGCCATTTTTGTGGGCACTTTCTGTACTGCATCATCACTATGTGAAAAGCTGTACTGGGACATTCTTATTTGTTATGGAATCACTATATATTTATTGCTTCTGGGTAGTAACTCAAAACATAGGCTCTATAGTTTTATTTTTGTCAAACCAGCATCTGTAAGCATTGTATGTTAGCTACTGGTTTGTCCTAACTGGTATTTTAATGTTTTCAATGTATGAGAGGGCATTGCTGTATTGATACTGCATATTGCTTTGTATATAGTTTAATATTGTTTTGTAGCATATTCTATTAATCTGTATTACTGTATTCCAGAGGGTTTACTATCATAGAACCAGCTGTAGTAGCTCAATGGTTAATCCGAACTCTCTGTTGTGGTGTAAGTGCTACCACATTTTAATTGATGACATTTTTCTCTACTGATTATTTTGCTGTAATCAGTGTACTTTGCTGTATTATTGCTCATTTTATGGCATATTGTTGTAGATAATGTTTATACATTTCTTTGGTATCATTCCTTTTCCCATTTATATTACTGTAATCAGTGTGAATTACGCTAATATTGCTATACTAATGCATATTACTGTCTGTGTAGTTCACTACTTTGTTTTCAAGTATATAACTGTTTTCAGAGTGATTCTCTGTCATAGTGCTAATGTCACTACATATTGTGGTACACATTGTTGTACTCAGTGGATAGTGCAAATGGGTGTTGCTGTAGGCATTTTGCTTAGCTAACACTTTTCTCTACCATTTATATTTCCTTCTTAATATAAGGAGAGTCCACGGAATCTTCCCTTACTGTTGGGAAATACTAAACCTGGCCATCAGGAGGAGGCAAAGACACACCAGTCCCCCAGTCAAAGGCTTAAATACCTCTCCCACTTCCCCCATCCCCCAGTCATTCTTTGCCTTTCGTCACAGGAGGATGGCAGAGAAGTGTCAGAAGATTTCGGAGTTGTTCCTCAGGAGGGATATCTGTCCTTCGATATGGGACTGGAGTTTTAAGTAGTCTTGTCAGCCTCTCAGTGAGAGCATTGACGAAAGTTTGTCTGGAGATGCAGGGAGAGTCTTTCTGCGAACCCATCCAGACTGCCTGCTAGCTAAGCAATCAGTGTTGCCGAGTTTCACTGCCTGCTTGTTTTCTCACTCAAGTCTATGTCAGGAGCAATGCTACAAGACTGTCACACAGGCTGTGTTTCTGTTCCACAGCATGGATTCTGGTAAGATAGTTTACATTTTTTACATATGTTGAAAACGCTAAAAGACAGGGTCACAGTGTGACTCCTTTTATCTTCAGAGAATCATGGGTTAATATCTCCTGAGAGGGATTATTGAGCAGTGGGGATTAATCAAATGTGATGCTTTGATTTTATGCTGCTTTGTGTGTGATTTTATTGGGCTCATAGGCTGCTTGTTATGTGGCTGGAACGCACAGGTTTTTACTTTCACTTTGAGTGCTGCGCAGGTTGTAGCTTGGCGCGCTTTTTCTCATAGCAGGGGCGGTCCTGCCTTGCGCACCATGTGACCGGGAGTGGTCTCGCTTTCATTTCCTCTTTTCTGACGGAGCTGGCTGTCGGAGAAGACGCTATTTCTCTGCATTGTCTAGGTCTAGGAGGTGGTGAGTGCCCCAGCCATTGGGAGTATAAAGGGGCCATTTTTTGAGAAATAAAGATTGTTTATTTTCTGTGTCCTGCTGTCATTAGCTTAAGCTATGGAGGATTCTGAGATATTAGAGGGTACTCCCTCTATTCCAAATAGTAATATTTGTTTATAATGTGAGGAAGCCCTGGTTTGTCCGGCCTCTCCACTATGTTCCACATGCTTTGACAACGTTATTACGTCAAAGAAGGTTAACCCTTTTAGTACCACTGAGCCGTCCACCTCTGAGGACTCACCATCCCATTTACAGTGCATTTAAAAATGGCGGTGTCTGAGGCCCTCAATGCTTTACCTTGCCCTGCTAAACGCAAGCGAAAGGTTAAACATAGCTCTCCTGCCCCGGGGTCAACATGTAATTTATTTGATTTCTCTACTGGGACGCAATCTGCTGCTTCTAAGCCTCCTGCTGTGGAGGAACCAGCCTTTAGATTTAAGATTGAACACTTACGTTTTCTTCTTAAGGCAGTCCTGTCTACATTAGAGGTCCAGAGGCCAAGCTGCCTGATGAACCTTTGATTCCTAAATTAGACAGAGTATACGAGGACAGGGTAGTGCCTTTAACTTTTCCTGTGCCTGTAAAGATGGCGAACATTATTAAGAACGAATGGGACAGAATTGGATCTTCCTTTTCCCCTTTGTCATCCTTTAAACAATTATTCACGGTCTCAGACTCTCAATTGGAGTTGTGGGGTTCCGTCCCTAAGGTGGATGGCACTTCCAGTTCATTGCACTTCTGTTTGGTCTAGGTACTGCTCCAAGGATTTTTACAAAGGTTCTAGGGGCTTTTCTAGCCGTTGCCAGAACCCAGGGTATAGCAGTAGCTCCTTACTTGGACGATATTCTGGTACAAGCAACATCTTTTCGTCTGGTGGAGGGCCATTCGGAATCTCTTCTCTCTCTTCTTCAATCTCATGGATGGAAGATAAGCATAGAAAAGAGTTCTCTTATTCCAAGCACCAGGGCGGAATTCCTGTGTACTATAATAGACTCAAAATCCATGAGTTTATTTCTAACAGACCAGAGACGTTGCAAGCTAGCTTCGGCATGTCTTGCCCTTCGGACCTCCTCAAGGCCCTCTGTGGATCAGTGTATGGAGGTGATTGGTCTCATGGTGTCTAGCATGGACATCATTCCCTTTGCCAGGTTCTCAGGCCGTTGCAGCTGTGCATGCTGAAGCAGTGGAACGGCGATCATTTGGATCTGTCTCAACAGATTTCTCTGGACAACTGGTCGAGAGAGTCGCTCTCTTGGTGGCTCTGTCCAGATCATCTGTTCCTAGGGACATCCTTCTTAAGACCAACCTGGGAGATTGTAACTACGGGCGCATGTCTATCAGGATGGGGAGCTGTTTGGGCTGCCAAGAAAACACAGGGCCTGTGGGCTCAGGAGGAATGCTCCCTCCCAATCAACATTCTGGAACTTTGGGCAATCTTTAATGCTCTGAAGGCTTGGCCCCTTCTGGGTTCGTCCCAGTTTATCAGATTTCAATCAGACAATATAACCTTGGTGGCTTACTTCAACCATCAGGGTGGAATGTGAAGTATCTCGGATTCTGGAATGGGAGGAGGCCCACAGCTGTTCGCTGTCAGCGATCCACATTCCGGGTGTGGACAACTGGGAAGCAGATTTTCTCAGCAGACAATCTTGTCATCCGGGGGAATGGTCTTTCCATCCCAAAGTGTTTGCAGAGATATGCAACAGGTGGGGGACGCTGGAGATAGACCTCATGGCGTCCCGTCTCAATACCAAGCTACCCAGATATGAGTCGAGGTCCAGGGATCCTCAGGCAGAGATAATAAATGCATTAGCAGTGCCTTGGAGTTTTGATCCAATTTACCTTTTCCTGCCATTACCACTCATTCCTCGTGTAGTGGCTCACATCAAACAGTATTAGTCATACTGATTGCTCCATCATGGCCGCAAAGGATGTGGTTCGCGGATCTGGTGGGGATGTCATCATCTTCTTTGTGGAAGTTACCTTGTCACAGGGATCTGCTGGAACAAGGTTATTTTGTTCATCATAATCTATATTCTCTGAGGCTGACTGCGTAGAGATTGAACGCTTAGTTCTAGCCAAGAGAGGTTTTTCTGAGAGAGTCATTGATACTCCTTCAAGCTCTTAAGCCAGTTACGCATCGCATCTATCATAAGGTGTGGAGAACTTACTTATTCTGGTGTTAAGAGTGTGGAGTTTCCTGGCATAAAGTTAAGGTTGCCAGGATCCTGTCGTTTCTCCAGGATGGACTGGAAAAGGGCCTTTCTGCCAGTTCCCTGAGGGGACAGATTTCCGCCCTGTCTGTTTTACTGCACAAGAGGCTCTCAGAGCTTCTGGATGTGCAGTCCTTTGTTAAGGCTCTGGCTAGGATCAGGACCTGTGTTTATATCTAGGGCTCCTCCTTGGAGTCTAAATCTTGTACTTAAGGTTTTGCAACGGGCTCCATTTGAGCCTATGCATGAAATTAACGTTAAATTGTTGTCCTGGAAGGTTCTCTTTCTACTGGCTGCACGCAGAGTATCTGAGATTGCTGCCTTGCAATGTGAGCCTTCTTATCTGGTGTTCCATTTTGATAAGGCCGTCCTACGTACTAAGTTAGGTTTTCTTCCTAAGTACGTGTCAGACTGCAACATCAATCAAGAGATTGTGGATCCTTTCTTGTGTCCCAATCCTTCTTCTTCGAAGGGACGTTTACTTCATAATTTGGTCGTGGTTCGCGCCTTGAAGTTCTATCTTCAGGCTACTAAGTATTTTAGACAAACTTCTTCCTTGTTTGTTGTCTATTCTGGGAAGCGTAAGGGTCAGAAGGTCTCTTTGACTTCCTTATCTTTTTGGTTAAGGAGTGTTATTCGTTTTGCTTATGAGACAGCGGAACATAAACCTTCTCAGAGGATTACGGCTCATTCTACTAGAGCAGTGGCTTCCTCCTGGGCGTTTAAGAACAAGGCCTCTATGGATCAGATTTGTAAGGCGGCTACCTCGTCCTCCTTACATACTTTTTCCTAAATTTTACAAGTTTTATGTTTTTGCTTCAGCTGAAGCAGCTTTTGGGAGAAGGGTTTTGCAGGCTGTGGTGCCCTCAGATTAGGATCCGCCTCTCTTTTTGTCCCTCCCGTTATCATTCAGTATCCTCTAGAGCTTGGGTATAAGTTTTCCAACAGTAAGAAATGATGCCCTGGACTCTCCTTATATAAAGAAGGAAAACATAAATTATGCTTACCAGATAATTTAATTTCCTTCTGTATAAGGAGAGTCCACGGCCCCACCCGTGTTCTTCCGATGGGCGGCCCTCTAAATTATACCCTGATATTTCTCCTACTGTTCTTTGTTCCCTCGGCAGACTGACTGGGGGATGGGGAAGTGGGAGATGTATTTAAGTCTTTGTCTGAGCTGTCTGCCTCCTCCTGGTGGCCAGGTTTAGTATTTCCTAATAGTAAGGAATGATGCCGTGGACTCTCCTTATACAGAAGGAAATTAAATTATCTGGTAAGCATTATTTATGTTTTTGTAATCTGCTATTTCTACTACATTCTACTATATGTAAAGTTCAGTGCATTGCTTTATTAGCAGATTCATTCCTGATTTTTAGGGTGTATATGGTAATGATGGCACTCTACATTTGTACAGTTCAGTACTCTGATTTGCTAGCAGTTCCTCTACCAGTTAACTTACTGTATTCAGTGAATTACTGGAATAGTTCTATTGCTACTACAAATCGATGTCTGTTGTGTTCAGAACACTTTTTTTCTCTACTGTTTATTTTTCTGTAATCAAGTGATTTCCGTATTACTGCTATTATTCCTACATTGCAGATGCTACTGCAATTTGCTTTTTGTAGGGTTTTATGGTTATTTAGTTCTGCAGCTATCTCCTATTTTCTTTTTCACAATGTATACGGCGTGAACACAGTTTGTTTTTGCATTTTTCTGTCCTCCGGTATCAATGTCTACTGTAGTGGTAATAATTCTGGAATTAGTTAGTTTTTCAGGAATGGTGTTCTTACACTGTTACTGTGGTTCTGGCGTCTAGACCACCTTTTCAGTTAAGTGGTTTATCATTTTCCTAGTTCTTTTCTAGAGGCAATTGTCAGAGGTAGACTTTTTAGTAGTCTTCTTCCTAGTCCAGAAAACATAATTTATTTTTAACTGATAAATTAATTTATTTCTTAATAGTGAGAGTCCACAACCCCATACAATTTTGCTATGGCAGAAGTTCTAGTTTGCACCTCTTTACCCTACTATCTTTCTCTCCTATTATTCCTGTTCTTGACTTTACAAAATACTATGAGGGAACAGGAAATTGGAGAGATATTAAAACTTTTACTGTGGGGTGTCTTTGCTACCTCCTGGTCACCAGGTGAGGAATTCCTTACAGTAATTACAGTAAGTAATTTAGTTAATTTACTTGGTAGTTTAATTTAATTGTAGTATAATTGTTAGGGTAGGTTTACTAATAGTTTAAAATTTGTTTATTTTAATTCTACAGGTAAGTTTAAATTTATATTAAGATAAGGATGTTGTAATTTTAATTTAAAGTTAGCGGGTTGTTAGGTTTAGGGATTAATAGCTTAATTTAGTTTTTTGCAATGTGGGGGGCTGACGGTTTAGGGGTTAATAGGTTTAGTTAGTGGTAGGGATGTGGGAGGCCAGGGGTTTAGGGGTTAATAAGTTTATTTAGTGGCGGTGGTGTTGGGGAGCGGCGGAATAGGGGTTAATACATTTTATTTAGGTGGCGGTGATGTCCGGTGGCAGATTGGGGTGTTTAGACTCAGGGTTTATGTTAGGGTGTTAGGTGTAAACATAACTTTTTTTCAACCATATAAATCAATGGGATATCTGGCAGCATCGAACATAAGCTTTAGCTGCTTTCAGACTCCCATTGATTTCTATGGCATCCGTGGCCTCCAGGGTGGCGGATTGAAAACCAGGTACGCTGGGCCAGAATAGCCACAAGCGTACCTGTTAAAAGTTTGATAACTGGGAAAAGGTGTCAAATAGAGCCGGATGTATATTCGGAACATGTAATGACGTAAGCATCGATCTGCGTCGGATTGAGATCGCGGGATCGTATGTTACGTCACAAATTTCAACATTTGCCGGTCTGTAGGCTTTGATAACTAGGTCGAATCAATCTTGCAACAATTACACTGCGGAATTCCAGTGTATTTGCGGTTGAGGCTTTGATAAATATCCCCCTTAGGGGTAGATTTAACTAGGGCCGATTGGCCCTTGTTCCCCTAAAGACCGCTGCTCCATAACTTCTGAGGCTGCGGTCTTCAATCCGCCCGTTCCAATATGATCGGGCTGATTGACACCCTCTGCTAGCAGCCGATTGGCTGTGAATCTGCAAGGGGTGGCACTGCACAAGCAGTTGTGGTGAACTGCTTGTGCAATGATAAATGCCGACAGCAAATGCTGTTGGCATTCAGTGATGTCTGTCAGACATGATACTCTAAAGTGTAAGGTAAGTGTAAGCGTAAGGTAAATCTACCCCTATGTCTGTTCTCATATTCTGTTCTCATAGAGGTAAGAATGAGGGGGAGGAGCATTCCAATGGAAGCACTGGTGTGAGAATCCTTCCTTGTTATGCGAAACAATCTTTAAACTAACACAATTGCTACAAAATAGACACGCCTGCTACATGAATAATTTTAATTAGCTTTTTCTAAGGGGGGGTGGGGGGCAGGTTAGGTTGAAGGTGAAGTTTTCAGGACAACATCTTAGAGAGAGCACCTGTGAGAATCTGCTGTGTGGTTTTCACTGTGATGATACAGTATATGGCTGTGATGATCCTCTCCACTGTTGTACGCTGAGTGTAATGCCTTATTCGAAACCTGAATATAAGTAATGTATTTATAGTTAAATCACAGCAGCTTTATAACTTGATTTATGTTATTGCAATAAGTTTATAATAAACACTGTTAATATTATTATTATACTGCATCCTTGTGTGACGTGTCAAATTCCCTTTTTTCAGTACTATTGTGAGACCTCAGTTGTGCTGGCAAGCGCCAGGACATAACGGTACACAAGACATAGGTGCTTCTCACTTCCCCTGCTGGCCACCATAAGTCACTCCTAAAATTTAGCTTGGTGTGGCTGGATCCTTTCTAAACCAAAAGTTTCTGATGATGGATTGGCACACCTAGATTTTGTCACGCCCTGCTTTAAATAATAACTAAGTACTCTTAAAACATTCTTTATTTTGTATTACAGTGCTCTATCAAAGGGTCTAGTCTAGAACATCAATTTCTGTTTTTTTATTTTTGCAGAAGAAAGAAATGGCATTAAAGGTACAGGAAAAAGAATCTGAGAGGCTTGAAGATAGAACTCAGGAGATCTACATGAACTGGAAAGAAGCACAAGATGTTAAGCAAAAACTAGAAAAAGAAGATAAAGAATGGCAGGAATCATGTAAGTACTTATTTGTTATTTTGTATTTAAAAGCACTGGTCTGCTATGATTGACAGTGGCCTGGATTCATTAAGAGAATTCTTGCCCTTTATTATTTTATTGAGTGAATTAATAGTAAATTGCTCTAATGTTCTAGAGCATTTTATTATAGCAGAATTGTTTATACAGAACTATGTGTTAAACCTTGTAAAAACATAGTTAAAACTGAGCTCCGGACCCGAAATGCGCTACTGGTCTGGAGCTGAATGGCGCTGCTGAGCCAATCAGTGGCAGCATATCTGCATACTGATACCTTTCATAGTCTGACTTTAAAAGGCCATCAAAACCGAAATGAAACTTTCATGGTTGAGATAGAGCTTGCATCTTTATGAAACTTTTTCAATTTACTTCTAATACCAAATTAGCTTCAATTTCTTGGTGTCCTTTATTGAAAAGTGAATACCCAGTTAGGCTCTGGAGCAGCAATGCACTACTGGGAGCTAGCTGCTGATTGGTGGCTACACAAACATATGCCTCTGGTCATTGGCTCACCAGATGTGTAGAGCTAGCTCCCACTAGTGCATTGCATCTGAGAAGCTTAGTTAAAATATGTGTTTAATGTCTTTACTGCCTCAACTTTCCATTTTTCTGGGCATGTTGTGTTAGGATGGGAATTCAGAACATATATGAAGCATTTTAGATAGAGCTGTGCTAAAGCAGATGAGTACAACGAGAATGGCAGGAACTTAGCAATATAGGCCTGTCCGCCATGCATTATGTCTCGCTGAAAGCTAAACCTAGGTTGGCTCATATGCTTATTTCTAAGCCGTTGAAGGCCGCCTCTAATCTCAATGCAGTTGACAGTTTTTTACAGTTAGACAACACTAGTTCATGTGTGCCATATAGATAACATTGTGCTAACACCTGTGGAGTTACTTATGAGAGGGTACTGACTGGCTAAAATGCAAGTCTGTCAAAAGAACTGAAATAAGGGGGCAGTCTGCAGAGGCTTAGATACAACGTTATCACAGAGGTAAAAAGTATATTAATATAACTGTGGTGGTTATGCAAAACTGGGGAATATTAAATAAAGGAATTATCTATCTTTTTAACTAATACAAATTCTGGAGTAGACTGCCCCTTTAATCAATCATTTTATGGGAGATTCCATTCTAGGTGTTAATATTCATTTAAAGCCAATATGTGAAATACCAGCAACAAGTATTTTTTTTTTTTGAGTAAATATTCTAATCTTAGTTGTTTTTGTCTGTACTTTGCTGTCACCATTTCCTTCCATAAGGCAGAGTCCATGACTTCATTCCTTACTGTTGGGAAATACATCACCTGGCCACCAGGAGGAGGCAAAGACACCCCAGCCAAAGGCTTAAATATCCCTCCCACTTCCCCTATCCCCCAGTCATTCTTTGCTTTTCGTCACTATAGGGGTGGCAGAGAAGTGTCAGAAGATTTGTATAGTCCTGTAATGTGTATGTTCCCTTCAAGAAAGGACTGGAGTTTTAAGTAATCATGTCAACCTCTCAGTGAGAGTATTGATGAAAGTTAGTCTGGAGGGAATTTTTTTCTGCAAACCCATCCAGACTGTCGCCTAACAGCTCCTGAGCAATCAGTGTTGACGAGTTTCACTGCTTGCTATTACATACCTTGCTATTACATACTCAAGTCCATGTCAGAGCGTCGCTTCAAGACTGTCACACTTGAGAGGCTGTGCCTGTTCAACAGCATGGATCTTGGAGGGTAAGACCGTTTTTTATATACACTCTTGCTATACAGGGTCACAGTGTGGTTCCTTTATGCCTCGATAGGATCAAGGGTTAATATCTCCTTCAGGTAGATTATTTGAACAGCTAGGGATTATTTATAACTGCTTTAATGTGAGAGTTTTGGGGCTCATAGACTGTGTGCTTTTGGCTTGGAACAAACAGGTTTCACTTTCGTTTTTTTGAGTGTTGCGCAGCTCATAAAAGCTTAGCGCCTTTTTCATAGCAGGGGAAGTTCTGTCCTACGCACCACGTGACCGGGTGCTGTCTTTTCATTTTCCTACAATGCTGCTGCTGCAGACATCACTCCTAAGGAGAAAGTTTTCACTGTTAGCTGTCTGGGTCTAGGAGGTGGTGAGTGCCCCAGCCATTGGGATTATAAAGGTACCGTTTTTTGAATAAAAGCGTTTTTTGTTTGTCCTTCTGTGGATATATACTTACCTATGGAGGACTCTGATACTACAGTACAAGCTTCCGCTCCTTCTGTACGGATTAATAATTCCTGTTTATATTGTGAGGAGGCCGTAGTTTGCCCGTCTGCTCAATTTTGTTCTATTTGCATAAGCACTGTTCTAAAGTCTAAAAAGGGAGACAAGCCTGCTAATACTCATAGTGCTATTAGCCCCTCTGAGCCGTCTACCTCTCAGGAATATTCTGAGAGATTACTACCCTTTCTACTCTTATAATACAAGAAAAGTGCGCTAAAAAGCAACAGCATCAACCAGCATGAAAATATAAAAGTAATTTATTTAAGAACAATTTCTTCCTCTATGCAATGTAAAAAGATACCTAAATAAACATGAGGCTATAGTATACAATCACACTATACCATTCATACCAAGTTTAATATGGGGACTACCGGTGGTATAAAAATACTAAAAAACTAAAAATGGACTAATGTCCAAAGAGCATAAGAAAGCGTAAAAAACAAGTGTCCAGAAAGAGTATCATCTATGACAATAGCAGCGGATATATGACAGCTTCAAAGTTAATGTTATAACTCTGTGTTTCACAATGAATATATAGCAGCTTTAAGTTGAATTCAACTTCAATTCAACTGTGAAACTACCTGAGGAACCTAAAATCCCTAAATTAGACAGGGTTTATGAAGACAGGAAGGTCCCTATGACTTTTCCTGTGCCAGTTAAAATGGCGAACATTATTAGTAACGAATGGGAAAGAATAGGAACTTCTTTTTCCCCCTTGTCTACTTTTAAAAAATTATTCCCGGTCCCTGACTCTCAATTGGATTTGTGGGGCTCCATCCCTAAGGTGGATGGTGCTATTTCTATGCTGGTTAAGCGTACTACTATCCCCCTGGAGGATAGTTCTTCTTTTAGAGAGCCTTTGGATAAGAAAATGAGGAAGATGTTTCAACATGGGTTTTTATTTCAACCTGCGGCAGCTGTAGCCGCAGTTGCTGGAGCATCTACCTACTGATGCAACACTCTGTCTGAGCTTATTGAGGTGGAAACTCCCCTTGAGGATATTCAGAAGAGAATTAAAGCTCTGAGAATTGCTAACTCCTTTATCTGTGACGCAAATATGCAGATTATTCGCCTTAATGCTAAGGCTTCTGGCTTTCCGGTCCTAGCCCGCCAGGCTCTCTGGTTAAAGTCTTGGTCTGCAGATATGACTTCTAAATCCAGACTCCTTTCTCTTCCTTTCAAGGGCAAGATTTTATTCGGTCCAGGGCTGGACTCCATTATTTCTACGGTTACCGGAGGGTGCCTTCCTACCGCAGGATAAGAAGAATAGGCCTAAGGAACGGAAATTGTCTAATTTTCATTCCTTTCATTCTGACAAATCACGACGACAGTAATCCTCATCCAAGTCCGAGCAGCCCAAGAGTACTTGGAAGCCGGCTCAGTCCTGGAATAAGTGCAAACAGACTAAGAAGCCTGCCAAGAACAAATTGTCATGAAGGGGCAGCCACCGATCCAGGATCAAGTAGGGGGCAGTCTTTTTTTTTTTTCAGACGCTTGGTTCCAGGATGTACAGGATCCTTGGGTCCTGGAGGTTGTATTTCAAACCTTTTCGTGGTTCCAAAAAAGGAGGGAACTTTTCATCCAATTCTGGACCTAAAGTGCCTAAACAAGTTCCTGAGTGTTCCCTCTTTGAAGATGGAGACAATACGAACAATTTTTCCCCTGGGTCAGGAAGGACAGTTTATGACAACCATAGACTTAAAGGATGCATACTTTCACGTTCCGATACACAAGGAACATTTTCAGTTCCTGAGGTTTGCCTTTCTGGACCAGCACTTCCAGTTCATAGCTCCTCCATTTTGGCCTAGCTACTGCTCCAAGGATATTTACGCAGGTTCTGGGGGCTCTTCTAGCCGTTGCCAGAACACGAAGTATTGCAGTAGCGCCTTACCTGGACGATATCTTGGTACAGGCACCATATTTTCGTCTAGCAGAAGAACACAGTCTCTTCTTAGTCTTCTTCGATCACATGGATGGAAGATAAACTTTGAAAAGAGTTCTCTTACTCCAAGTACCAGGGTGAATTTCCTGGGGACAATAATAGACTTCATATTCATGAGAATATTTCTCACAGATCAGAGACGTTGCAAGCTAACTACTGCATGTCTTGCCCTCCAGGCCTCCTTGAGACCCTCAGTGGCCTAGTGTATGGACATCATTCCCTTTGCCAGATTCCATCTTAGACCCTTACAACTATGCATGCTGAGACAATGAAACGGCAACCATGCAGATCTTTCTCAACAAATTGTGCTGGACCAGTGTTTTTCAACCAGTATGCCTTGGCACACTAGTGTGCCGTGAGAGATCTTCAGGTGTGCCGCGGCAGACTGACAACAGTGTGAAATTTTTAAATTTTGCTTGTTTTTTATTCTGGGCCGTTTTTTTTATTTTGGGTGAGATGATGACTGAGGGTAACTGCAAAGCGGCCTCCCCGACCCGTGTTCACACTTGGAAGGAACCCCCACCCACCACAACATGTGCCTAGTGCTGGCTCTACAGGGAGTGCAGAATTATTAGGCAAATGAGTATTTTGACCACATCATCCTCTTTATGCATGTTGTCTTACTCCAAGCTGTATAGGCTCGAAAGCCTACTACCAATTAAGCATATTAGGTGATGTGCATCTCTGTAATGAGAAGGGGTGTGGTCTAATGACATCAACACCCTATATCAGGTGTGCATAATTATTAGGCAACTTCCTTTCATTTGGCAAAATGGGTCAAAAGAAGGACTTGACAGGCTTAGAAAAGTCAAAAATAGTGAGATATCTTGCAGAGGGATGCAGCACTCTTAAAATTGCAAAGATTCTGAAGCGTGATCATCGAACAATCAACCGTTTCATTCAAAATAGTCAACAGGGTCGCAAGAAGCGTGTGGAAAAACCAAGGCGCAAAATAACTGCCCATGAACTGAGAAAAGTCAAGCGTGCAGCTCCCAAGATGCCACTTGCCACCAGTTTGGCCATATTTCAGAGCTGCAACATCACTGGAGTGCCCAAAAGCACAAGGTGTGCAATACTCAGAGACATGGCCAAGGTAAGAAAGGCTGAAAGACGACCACCACTGAACAAGACACACAAGCTGAAACGTCAAGACTGGGCCAAGAAATATCTCAAGACTGATTTTTCTAAGGTTTTATGGACTGATGAAATGAGAGTGAGTCTTGATGGGCCAGATGGATGGGCCCGTGGCTGGATTGATAAAGGGCAGAGAGCTCCAGTCCGACTCAGACGACAGCAAGGTGGAGGTGGAGTACTGGTTTGGGCTGGTATCATCAAAGATGAGCTTGTGGGGCCTTTTCGGGTTGAGGATGGAGTCAAGCTCAACTCCCAGTCCTACTGCCAGTTTCTGGAAGACACCTTCTTCAAGCAGTGGTACAGGAAGAAGTCTGCATCCTTCAAGAAAAACATGATTTTCATGCAGGACAATGCTCCATCACACGCGTCCAAGTACTCCACAGCGTGGCTGGCAAGAAAGGGTATAAAAGAAGAAAATCTAATGACATGGCCTCCTTGTTCACCTGATCTGAACCCCATTGAGAACCTGTGGTCCATCATCAAATGTGAGATTTACAAGGAGGGAAAACAGTACACCTCTCTGAACAGTGTCTGGGAGGCTGTGGTTGCTGCTGCACGCAATGTTGATGGTGAACAGATCAAAACACTGACAGAATCCATGGATGGCAGGCTTTTGAGTGTCCTTGCTAAGAAAGGTGGCTATATTGGTCACTGATTTGTTTTTGTTTTGTTTTTGAATGTCAGAAATGTATATTTGCGAATGTTGAGATGTTATATTGGTTTCACTGGTAAAAATAAATAATTGTAATGGGTATATATTTGTTTTTTGTTAAGTTGCCTAATAATTATGCACAGTAATAGTCACCTGCACACACAGATATCCCCCTAAAATAGCTATAACTAAAAACAAACTAAAAACTACTTCCAAAACTATTCAGCTTTGATATTAATGAGTTTTTTGGGTTAATTGAGAACATGGTTGTTGTTCAATAATAAAATTAATCCTCAAAAATACAACTTGCCTAATAATTCTGCACTCCCTGTATACACGCAGCACCACGCAACACTTAGTTTGTAGGAGGCATGGCATGACAGCACAGTATAGTGTGTGTGTGTGTATATGTGTGTGTGTGTGTGTGTATATATATATATATATATATATATATATATATATATATATATACTGTATTAGGCTGCAATGTGTGATTTTGTAAAATTTTGTGATGGTGGTGTGCCGCAGGATTTTTTAATATAAAAAAGTGTGCCACAGCAAATAAAAGGTTGAAAATCACTGTGCTGGACAACCTGTCGAGAGACTCACTTTCTTGGTGGCTCTGTCCAGATCATCTGTCCCAAGGCATGTGCTTCTTGAGACCGTCCTGGGAGATTGTGACTACGGACGCAAGCCTTTCTGGCTGGGGAGCCGTTTGGGGTGCCAAGAAGCCACAAGGGCTGTGGACTCAGGAGGAGTCCTCCCTTTTGATCAATATATTGGAACTCTGTGCAATCTTCAATGCCTTGAAGGCTTGGCCCCTTCTGGGTTTGTCCCAGTTTCTCAGATTCCAATCAGAAAATAGAACCTCAGTTTCCTACATCAACTATCAGGGGGGAACGAGAAGTCCCTTGGCGATGAGAGAAGTATCTCAGATACTAGAGTGGGCAAAGATTCACAGATGTACGCTGTTAGCGATCCGCATTCCGGTTGTGGACAACTGGGAAGCGGACTTCCTCAGCAAGCAATCCTTTCACCCAGGGGAATGGTCTATCCACCCGATGTTTTTGCAGAGATATGCAGCGAGTGGGGGATGCCGGAGATAGATCTCATGGCATCCCGTCTCAATACCAACCTACCCAAGTACGGGTCAAGGGATCCTCAGGCGGAACTGATAGATGTCCTATCAGTACCATGGAGGTTCAGACTCATATATCTTTTCCTCCATTACCGCTTCTCCCTCGTGTGGTGGCTCGCATCAAGCAGGAGCGAGCATCAGTGATTCTGATTGCTCCATCATGGCCACGATGGACATGGTTTGCGGATTTGATGGGGATGTCCTCATCTCCTCAGTGGAGGTTACCTTGTCGCAGAGATCTGTTAATACAGGGTCCCTTCGTACATCAAAATCTAGATTCTCTGAAGCTGACTGCGTAGAGATTGTACACTTAGTCTTAGCCAAGAGTGTTTTCTGAGAGTGTTATCGATACTCTGATTCAAGCTCGTAAGCCAGTTACTCGTTGTATCTACCATAAAGTGTGGAGGTGTGAAAAGCGTGGCTTTTCCCGGCATAAGGTTAAGGTTGCCAGAATTTTATCTTTTCTCCAGGATGGATTGGAGAAGAGTCTATCTGCTATTTCCCTGAAGGGGCAGATATCGGCCCTGTCGGGGTTACTGCACAAGAGATTGGCTGAGCTTCCGGATGTGTAGTTATTTGTTAAGGTTCTGACTAGGATCAGACCTGTGTTTAGATCTGGGGCTCTGCCATGGAGCCTCAATCTTGTTCTTCATGTTTTGCAGCAGGCTCAATTTGAGCCTATGCATACTCTTGACATTAAATTGTTATCTTGGAAGGTTATTTTTTTGTTGGCTATTGCCTCTGCGTGCAGAGTTTCTGAGATTTCTGCTTTGCAATGTGCCCCCTTATCTTGTTTTCCATGCTGATAAGGCGGTTTTAAGTACTAAATTAGGGTTCATCTCTAAGGTGGTGTCGGATCGTATCATTAATCAAGAAATTGTTGTTCCTTCTTTGTGTCCTAATCCTTCTTCAGCGAAGGAACGCTTGCTTTACAATCTAGACGTGGTTCGTGCTTTGAAGCTCTATCTTCAGGCTACTAAAGAATTCAGACAATCTTCCTCTTTGTTTGTCATCTATACGGGAAAGCATAAGGGGCAGAAGGCTACTACGACTTCCCTATATGTCTGGTTGAGGAGTGTCATCCGCTTAGCTTATGAGACAGCGGGACAACAGCCTCCTGACAGGATAACAGATCATTCCACTAGAACAGTGGCTTCCAAGAAAGAAGCCTCTATGGATCAGATTTGTAAGGCGACTACCTTTCTAAATTTTACAAGTTTGATGTATTTGCTTCGGCTGAAGCAGCTTTCTGGAGAAAAGTAGCTGTGGTGCCCTCAGAATAGGGTCCGCCTCTTTTTTGTTTCCTCCCGTTATTCCTTCAGTGTCCTCTGGAGCTTGGGTATAGTTTTCCCAACAGTAAGAAATGAAGTTGTGGACTCTCCCTGCCTTATGGAAGGAAAACATAATTTATGCTTACCAGATAAATTACTTTCCTTCCTGGCAGGGAGAGTCCACAACCCTGCCCATAATTTATTTTTGTTGGGCGGCTCCCTTTTTATATTATTTCTTCTGGAACCTTTATACCCTGATGTTTCTCCTACTTTTCCTTGTTCCCTCGACAGAATGACTGGGGGGGGGGAGTGTGAGGGATATTTAAGCATTTGACTGGGGTGTCTTTGCCTTCTCCTGGTGGCCAGGTGATGTATTTCCCAACAGCAAGGAATGAAGTTGTGGACTGTCCCTGTCGGGGAGGAAAGGAATTTATCTGGTAAGCATAAATTTATGTTTTTATTGGTCTAAATTTGTGTTGTTTAATTTTATTCCCCCCCACCACAGTACGGAAATCAAAGGCAGCAGATGAACGGCGGCGTTCTATAGCTAAGCAAGCCAGGGATGATTACAAAAGGCTATCGATGCAGGCCATTGAAAGAGGCCAGGTAGCTGAACGGGCTAAAAATTTTGGAGAAGTAAAGAGGCCTCCTCTACCACCAAAACCAAATGTCTCTACTGCTGCGCCTGTAAATTACAGCAACCTAATCAGGTAGACATGGTCTTTGTGTTAGTTAAAGGGTAAAGAAACCCATTTTTTTTCTTTCATGATTCATTCATGCAACTTTTACGCTACTTTCCAGTTTACTGCTATTATCAAATTTGCTTCCTTATTTTGTTATCCTTTGTTGAAGGAGCACCAATGTGCTACTGTAAACTAACTGAACACATTGGGTGAGCCAGTGACAAGAGGAATATAATGTGCCATCACTAATAAACAGCTAGCCCCCAGTAGTACATTGCTGTTCCAGAACCTACCGAAGAATGCTTTTCAACAAACGATTCTAAGAAAGCAAAGTGTTGTTGTAATTAGATAATAGAAGATAACTGGAAAGTTCTTTAAAACAGCATGAAAGTTTTTAATTTAGATTTCACCATCCCTTTAAAAACGTGTTTTATGCTGGACAAAGAAAACAAATCTGTGGTAATGCACTCTAATAACACTCTGTTCTGTATTAAATGTCTATCATGCATGTGAAAAAGTACTAGTTATACATGTTACAGCTAAAGCTGTGTATATTGAATTTACAATTAACAGACGTTACATCTTTGTGTTCTATTATGGAATAGAAGCTCACTGGCTGATCAGGAAATCTCCCAGAGTTCTGTTGGTGAATAGCGATACACTTCATAACCATAGTAACAGAAAATGTTTGTGTTTTTTCTCTCTCTCAATATAAGAACATCCATTTTCCAAAAAAAATGGTAGGGCATTTTAAAATGTCCTCATATTATATGTCCCTTTAAGGGTAGAAAACAGAGGCCCTGAGCGCCATTTAGTCAGGTTGCATACGTTTCACCTTTTTTAGATTATCACTGTCATGAAAACCTCATGATTTAAGGTTGTGAGGAGTTATTTTTTTTCTGTGTTTATCCTTAAAAAAAACAGACACCTTCTTAATAATTTCTAAGTTTCACTTGATCAATTACTTAGAAACAGAGACCTGGTGCCTCAAGTCTGTTTATGAGGCAAAAGGTATCATCACAAGGTGAAAGAAAACAATGTTCTGCATTAAGACCGAGACTGAAGTCAATTGAAGTTGAAAAAATCGTGAGACATGCTTTAGTCACATGTATGTTATAGAATGAAAAATATGACAGACATGTCATGTTTGGTATCAAAATAATCCTCATGATGTCACAAGGGGATTACTTATATGTAAGTGACAGTCTTTCCTTGCCAACTCCCTTGGCACAGATATCTAAGCTAGTACAGTATTGGGTTTTGTTTTTAATCCTTTTTTTTTAAATCCTTTTAAAAACTGTTGCTTTATGTAATTGTTTAACTCTCTTTTATATATATATATGTGCACTGTGACTCCTTTTTGTTCATAATAATTGGTCCTTTATTAAAGTGATTGTAAAGTTGAGCCAAAGTTGCGCTATCTAGAAAGAAGCATGAGAAAAAGCTTGATGAATAAACAGTACTTGCATCCATCTTTATTCCCCCCCTTTTTTTTAGTTATATGAAAGTTATTACTGCTTTTCCATTGAAATCCAATTGTCTCGAATTCCACCTGGCTCGGTATAAATAAAAAATAATTTCGGAAGTTTTCGTTTTCATCCTATTGAAATCCAAGCCATTAGGCGACCACGATTGATCCCCCTTGATCGATAGCGCACATGCAAGTTAGTAAGCAGTAAGGCCAAGTAAATTCTCATTCCCGTGAGACCGCATGCATGTTGAGCTCACATGGGAATCCCACCTGACATCACTGCTTGTAATCGATCCTCAATCTTACAATATTGTAATTGCTCGTTAGTCAAGAGGGAACACAAACGCAGCTTTACAATGGCTTTAAAGTTTTGCCTTTGTCTAATATTTGAACCACATTACTGAAGAGACTGGTAATAACAGTACTTTGTTTTTAGATAGATTTTTGCTAAATTGTGTTTTGGGATTTTTAATATGTTTGTCTGGGTTTAAAAATATACCTCGAAGGGCGTGGAAATTATACCACTTAAAAAAGGTGGAAGTAAGTTTTTATGTAGGTGGGCCTAAGTGTTTATGTACGCCCCCTTAAAGTGGAATTTTTTTTTAATCTGCGTGTTTTATGGAATTTATGGTAAACGTTTAGTTTTTACTTTCAATATATCGTTTTGAATGTTTGTACAACATTCTAACATTCGTTTAAAGTAATAGTATTTCTAATGCTTTCTTTAATTGTAATATTCGATTCAAATTTTCTAATAATTTGATTCAAATTATGCAATATTTGAAAAATTTGAGTCAATATATTTGCAATAGTATTTCTAATGCTCTTTTTACATGTAATATTCAAATGATGTAATATGCGGAATAGAGACAGTCAAATTTATTATATATATATATTATGTATCAATTTACTAAATTCCCTACGACATGAACTATTGAACTTCTGAATAGTATTTGTGAAATCGAATGTTACATTTTGAAATTTTGAATGTGGACGTTCGATCTAATTATAAACCTTCAAATTTGAAAGTGACATTCGAAAACTGTAAATAGCATTCGATTATAAAATCGAATTTCTACAATAACATCGTTCTCACATTCAAATTTGAATATAAACACATTTGCCCATCCCTAGTGACCACCATCCAGTACAATCTTGGAACAAAATTAAAACTGCTTATAGCAGGAAATGCAGAGTATAAAATCAACAAAATAATGCATGGTAAACTTTACAGTACAATCTCATAAAATGTTTTTAAAACCATCATAGGTGTATTTATTACAAGGTACTTGTTATTTTGAAACTTCCTCATTCCCAAGATTTTTGTTATCCAAATGTAACCTAGTTTGTTTCTATTTTTATCTGTGCAAAGTGATAGAATCAAACACTAAACAAAAAAAGACACTTTTTATATCTGATATGATTAAAGAAATAGTTCAGTCAAAATTAAACTTTTATGATTCAGATAGAGCAGACAATTTTAAGCAACTTTCTATTTTACTCCTGTTATCAATTTCTCTTTGTTCTTTTGCTATCTTTATTTGAAAAGGCTGGAATGTAAAAGCTTAGGGACCGGCCCATTTTTTTGTTCAGCACCTGGGTAGCGCTTGCTGATTGGTGGCTACATTTAAACACCAATCAGCAAGAAAAAATGAACCGGCTCCTAAGGTTTACATTCTTGCTTTTTTAAATAAAGATACTAAGAGAATGAAGAAATATTATAGGAGTGAATAAGAAAGATGCTTGCTCTATCTAAATCATGAAAGTTTAATTTTGACTAGACTATCCCTTTAAAGCAAACACAAATAACTTAGAAAGCCTGACGAGCTACGAGTTGTGGAGAAGAACAACAAAATTGAGAAATACCTGGCAATGTATTAAAGGGTATAAAAAGTGTATACATGTTTTTCAGTTAAATAGTATGTGAAATACTTCATAAAAAAATGACAATTTTAGTTTAAAGTGAATGTCAATTTTGATGCTAAAGTGCCCGTTTTTAAAAATTTGATTAAAAACAGGGGCACTTTAATTCATCAAAATTTACATTTCACTCCTGTTGTGGAAAAAAAACAACTTACCTTTTAAACTTGACAGCAGCTCCAGCTTCCTCCGGTCGTTGCAAAGCCATTTCTGACGTCAGAAATGATGGATAGGTCATCCTCCAATCACGGCTTCCCCACCGGGGGAATCGGTGTCTGATTTAACGCTGTGATTGGAGGAATTTTCATTTTAGACCCAGGAAGAGGCTTTGCGACGGGTGGAGGAAGCTGGAGCGGTTATTAAGTTTAAAAAGTAAGTTATTTTTCACAACAGGAGTGAAATGTAAATTTTTATGAATTTAAGTGCCCCTGTTTTTAATCGAATTTTTAAAAACCAGGCACTTTAGCATCAAAATTGACATTCACATTAAGCATGCAAATGGATACCCCTTCTGTTTCTATAGCAGCTAAATATCCATACATAGAATTACATGCACTGAGCTAACCTTGTGCATTTTTGACTTTCAGGGAATCCAGAACAGCAGTTTATGGGAGGGAGGAATACTTTTAAGCATAGAAATTAACCTTAACATTTCCATTCATCTAGGTCTTAAAAGGGCATCTAAAAGAAGGCATTTTAAAATTATAACTTTTACCCTTTTTTTTATGAAACAGATATTCCTGTCCTGAGATATTTTTATTGTTTTTATTCTTATGAGGCATGCAATTGTCAACAAATAATGCAGTGGAAGTTCAGCCAGTGGGCTGTCAAACCTTAAAGGGACAGTCTACTTGAAAATTGTTATTGTTTAAAAATATAGATAATCACTTTATTACCCATTCCCCAGTTTTGAATAACCAACACTTATTATTAATAAAACTTTTTATCTCTGTATCTGAATGATACAGGCACAGCATTTCCCTAATGGGACTTCAGCCATAACTACCCTCAGGCGTCGCGGGGACTCGTTCCTAGCCTTCCCCTGAGGGACCCCGGTATTTCCTACCGCAATCCTCTGCGGTACTCAATACCTGCACTGGATGGGCTCTCTACCGGATATTGCTGCAGCTGCATCGACTTTGACATACCTGGTAAGCCAGTGGAGGGGTGCTGCATAAGGTAAGTGCCTTTACACAGCACACATACAGCCCAGAGGCTATTTGTAGGTATTCTGACACATGTACAGCATAGCCAGGGTACTTAACCTGCTCTCTTCATGAAACAATAAAATGAATCACTGGGAACAATTTAAAGGGGAGAACGTTTTTGGGTAAACTGTCCCTTTAATGTTTAGCTGGGTGGCCAGTTAAATCTTCCGGGTGGTGCACCCATTTAAAAGGTCCTGGGGAGAACATTGAAAAACTTTATCAATTTTAGGCAAAAAAAATATGTTTAACATGCTTAAAGGGCCACTAAACCCTAAAATGTTCTTTCATTATTCAGATAGAGAATACAAATTTAAACAACATTACAATTTACTTCTATTATTTATTTTGCTTTATTTTTTAAATATTGTAAGTTGAAGAAAAAGCAATGCACATGGGTGAGCCAATCATCCCAGGCTTCTATGTGCAGGAACCAATCAGCAGCTACTGAGCCTATCTAGATATGCTTTTCAGCAAAGAATATCAAGATAATAAAACAAATTAGATAAAAGAAGTAAATGAGAAAGTTGTTTAAAAATGCATTCTCTTTCTAAATCATGAAAGAGAAAAAAGGTGGGTTTCATGTCCCTTTAAATAGTGCTTTTTCAATGCATGATAGACTTTTTAGAGTTTGTATGTCCTTTTAATCCATGAATTTTCGTTTTGCCTTTCAATAACTAGTAATTCCTTCTGGGATATTTTATTACATGCTGTATATTTTCTTTTATTTATTATTACAGATTAATATATAAAATGCTAGCACAGAAATATTCTAATAATGGTGTTTCTTAAGACTTTTTTTGTGTTCTTACAGGAGACAAGGTGTCAGAAGAGTCAATTCTAGTTCAACACGGGAAAATATCATAAAATGGTTTAAAGAAGAGCAGCTGCCTTTAAGAGCGGGTTGTGATAAATCTGGCACCTACATTGCGCCATGGTTTCATGGTAAGTTTATGTAACATTCTATTGTTCAGCCCAAAATATGAAAATTAACCTCTAAATACCAGATCAGTGACTAAAGTCACTTCGGCATTTCCTTATAGGGCACTTAAGTCAAAACTAAACTTTTGTGATTGAGATAGAGCATGCAGTTTTAAGAGACTTTCTGATTTATTTCAATTATCAAATTGTGCAGTCTTTTTATATTCACACTTTTTAAGGCACCAGTTATTACTGAGCATGTCGTTTCTTAAGTTCACAATATATTTGTATATGCTTATATGATTGGCAGATGGCTGTCACATGATACAAGGGGCTGGCAAATTGAATAAAATTTTGACATTTGGCAGAATAAAAATCTACTGTTTTATTTAAAAAAAAGTGATATTGCAGTGTATTTGTATTATGCACTTGTTGGATGATAATGCAGTTCTACTTAATTGAATGGTTCTTAAATACTACCAATTTCTTTTAAGTTCACAATCGCCACAATCTTACACCTGTCTTCTATATGGAGTGCGTTTATTAAATGATAAATGTATATCCATGAATATATATCCATAGTTGGCAAGAAAAGCATCCATAATGAAACACTTTATTCTGATCTAATTTCACTGTCCCCAATATATTTTTGTGTGACCCATTTAATACTAGCAATCATATATACATGAATTTAGTTTCTAGACAGAAATGTATCCAAACAACTTTTAAATGTATCTAGGGTATTGGCATTCACTACCTTCTTTGGTAATGAGTTCCATCAATTTTATTGCTCTTACAGTGAAAAAATGTTTCCGTTGCAGGATTAAATCTCCTTTCCTCCAACCTTAAATTGTGACCGCTTGTCACAAACAATTTTCTTGGAATAAACAGAGCTGCTGCCATCTCTGTATATGGGCCTTGAATATATTTATATAAAGTAAGCATGTCAACTCTGAAGTGCCTTTTTTCTAAAGAAAACAGACCCAGTTTGGCTAGCCTCTCCTCATAGCTTAAATTCTCCATTCCCCTTATTAGCTTTGTGGCCCTTCTCTGAACTTTTTCTAGCTCTGCAATATCTTTTTTTACGATTGGTCCTCAGAACTGCACTCCATACTCAAGGTGAGGTCTTACCAGGGATTTATATAGTGACAGAATTGTGCTTTCCTCCCTTACAAAATGCAAGATAACAAGACAATGCAATAGCACTTAGTCTGAACTTCAAATGAATAGTAGATTTTGTTCTGACAATTTTAAAAGTTATATACATATCCAACCCCCCTGTACCATGTGACAGCCATCAGCCAATCACAAATGCATATATGTACCATGTGACAGCCATCAGCCATTCACAAATGCATTCATGCTTATTCTGTGAATTCTTGCACATGCTCAGTAGGAGTTGGTGACTCAAAAAATATAAATTAAAAAAGACTGTGCTTTTTTTAATGGAAGTAAATTGGAAAGTTGTTTACAATTGCATGCTCTATCTGAATAATGAAAGTTTAATTTTGACTTGAATGTCCTTTTAAGTTTTATGACTTTGTTTTACTGTCCTTCAGTAAGGATAACATATTGTTTTCAGGCCTCATCAGCATTGGATGGTAGAATTGATCTTTGTATACAGGACACTTAGGTTCGGTTATGTATATCGTTATCTGAAGAAGATTTAAACTACAATGTTGCCATACAGTTATTACACAAAGTGTCAGATTTGTTGTGACTTTAATGGCATGGATCACATTAGAAGCCAATTAGAATAGTTTACTGGCTTTATAGCTTTTTGGTCTATTTTTACAAATAGATATCTATAGGAAGACTGAACAGCATTTACTCCATCAATCTTCCTGGTTTTCAAAATCACAGGTGACTTTTGTGTAGTGTTGGCTATCAGAAAGCTGAATAAATGTTGCAGCAGTTTAGTCAAATCAATATGGTCATTACATGGAGACTTGAAAGAGTACATGCTACATTCTTCCTGTTGCAGAGTCTCATTATAGCTTCCCGAAGTTTGCTGTAGGAAGCCAGTTCTTCCAGTTTGTTTGTTTATCTTCCTTTTGGTTGGGCAGCAGCACCTAAGACCTTTACAGAGATTCTGATCATTGTTGTAGATGAATTAAATGGACATTGCATCCATGTTCCCACACACTGTCCCTTTAAAGTAGGAATTGAATCCAGATGTGTCCTTATTTGGATGATATTGTCCTAAGTTCGGGCTCAGAGATATAAGCTTGTAGGGACTGAATTACACTGCATTGTCTCTAAAGCCATAATTAAAGGGACACTCAAGTCAAAATGAAACTTTCATTATTCAGATAGATCATGTAATTTTAAACAACTTTCCAATTTACTTCCATTAACAAAATGTGCACAGTCTTTTTATTTTTAAACTTTGAGTCACCAGCTCTTACTGAGCATGTGCAAGAATTCACAGAACAAGCGTGTATGCAATTGTGATTGGCTGATGGCTGTCACATGGTACGTGTATGCATTTGTGATTGGCTGATGGCTGTCACATGGTAGAGGGGGAGTGGAAATAGACATAACTTTTAAAATTGTTAGAAAAAAATCTACTGCTCATTTGAAGTTCAGACTAAATACTATTGCATTGTCTTGATATCTTGCATTTGTTGATTATGCAAATGTACTGTGTTGACTGGTCCTTTAAAGGGACAATCTACTCCAGAATTTTTATTGTTGAAAAAGATAGATAATCCCTTTTATTACCCATTAGCCAGTTTTACATAATCAACATGATTATATTAATCCACTTTTTACCTCTATGATTACCTTGTATCTAAGCCTTTTCTGACAGCCCCCTGATCACATGACTTTTAATGTATTATCTATTGACTTGCATTTTATCCAATTAGTGCAGTGTCTGACACAATCCACGGGCATGAGCACAATGTTATCTATATGTCTCACATGAACTAGCACTTCCCTGTTGTGAAAAGCAAATACAAATGCATGTGATAAGAGGCTGTATTTAGTGCTTTAGAAACAGGCAGAAATTTAGAAGTTTTAATGTTATAAAGTATATTAATATAACAATGTTGGTTGTGCAAGGCTAGGGAATGGGTAGTAGAGGCGTTATCTATCTTTTTAAACAATAACAATTTGGGTGTTGACTGTCCCTTTAAGATACACTACAACTGGTGGACTGAAAACATCCAACCGAAGAAAAGTATTTTTGTTGGAGGAGCCACATTGTAATATATTTACCACATCTAACCATCTGGATTTGAGTGAGATAGCCAGCCAAAAAGACCAGAAAAAACAAAGGAGGCGCCTTATTGTGTAGTATTTAACATCAAAGTGTACACCTTCAACTTCAAAATCGAAAGTGGAAACTCACATGTAATAAAGCCCTTTCACGAGTGCTAAAAAAGCAGACCGGATCCTCAGAGTTGTCTGGCAGACTCCCCTCAGCAGATCCCGAGCTCTTGTCACAGTGATTCCTGTATCAGCATGTACGTTGGTGGAAGACGCAACAGGAGCATATGCATGGATTTCACAATACAAGTATTTATTAAAACAAAGCGACGCATGAACCTGAACACTGGACATGTTTGGAAATTGGTAGTGAGAGGCTGAAGAAACAGTGCTGAACACTGCGAAATGCGTTGTTTTGTTTAAAAAAATGCTTTTATTGTGAAATCTACTTTTAAATGCAAAGCAACAAGGAGCCATATTAGTGTGCAGATTGAGCGTGTATTGCAAGTGGTGAGTTAAGTGTTGTGCTCGAGCGCAATCCAAAATTAGCTATTAAATTTAGCATTTTTTAAGACCTAAAGTAAACTCTTATTAATGTAGCACAGAACTACAGGAAGAACTCCACTACTTGCGCACCATTGACTTAGTGCTCGATTGAGTTATGTCAAGAATTTTACTGTGCGTCCCTATAGAAGTCTATTATGTGAGGGATTTAGCTCACCTGTGCTATCCGACATGCAGATATTAGCATCCCCTAGACCAGTGTTTCATTTTCCTAGGTGCTATTGGCGCCCCAAAAATTAAACTTGGCACATACATTTTGAGGTACCAGACTCCTGCACATTGTAGTCTTTGTCTTCCCTCGTCGCCTGGGTAAATGCACCAGCCCGGCACTGACAGCTGCCCTAGGTGGTTGAAGGGTGGGTGGCAACTACATTTCGTGTTCAGCAGCTCCCAAAGATTTTCCTCTGGGCAGTGCTGACAGCTAAAGGATGTGCAGGAGGCAAGTAAGACCCTTATGCATCCGTCGGCATGCGCCCCCACACAGATTCTAGATGCATGACAGAGCAACACCCTCAAAGAACCCTACAAGCCGCTGCCAACGGATGCCCAAAACAAAAGAAAAACTCAGGAGCACTGCAGGTGAATGTGACCGCTCACTAATGCAGTCACTCCCACCAGCACTCAACCAGCAATATACTATTGGAATTTCACCTCACCGCTTCAGGCAGCCACACACACAGTCATTTAACCCTATGTGCCTTCAAAAAAATGAAAAAAAAAACAACAAAACTCTGCATCTGACTTTAACGATGTGTTAAACCTCTTTGCAGGAGTTAAAGGGACAGTGTTCTGTAAAATTGTATTTCCCATAATGTGTTTTCAATGACTTGTTATACCAGCTGCAGAGTATAGAATGTATGAGAAATTGCTTCTATCCGTTTATTTTCTTGTATATCAAATAGCTGTTTTTGTTATTTGAAACCACAACCCATTAAAATGGGTTAAGCTTTCTAACATTTGCTTATCTCTCTTACCTCCCACTACCTTTCTGCTGGCTTTGTTTACACAGCTTTTCTATAGGCTATACTTTTCAGTATAGGTAGGGACATCCCAAACCAAAATCAGCTATTTCAGATGCCTATTTAAAGGTAAATATGCTATTTGTAAACAATTCACCCCATCAGGTAAAATGGATCATTGGGAACAAATTCAAGGGGAGAACAATTTAGGTAAACTGTCCCTTTAAACACAAGCAATAGTGCAATGATAAAATGTAACACATCTAATCATTTTTGCTTGTGCTTTTATATCCCTTTTAAGCATTTTATTTTTCTATTAGACTGTCCCTTCATAGATTACCTATGTTCTTAATCTTTCTATATAACAGTAACATCCCGATAACCTTAATATTCGATATAACAATAATATCCCATGACAACAATAATAACAAAACACTTCCTTGTTGTCTTTCATGTTTTCAGCATATTACATCCCCAGTTTGGCCGATAACAAAGCAGCAGGAAGTTTGAAACGTTAACTGTAATGTTTGCTAAATAAAATGTGTTTACTTAGTTTCATCAGATTATTTTCTTGGAATAAAGATACCATTTTTGTGTTTTCAAAAAAGAATTCAAAGAAATTTTTTTTTTTTTTTGCTTTTTCAAAAGGTTTAGTGGTTTTGTTATCTAGATTAAGTTCACTTATCAAAGTGAAACAGCTGCTGGAGTGTTGATTTTTTTTAAAAAAAAATAAATATATCCATTGTCATAGTTTGCTGGGAGTTAGAGAATAAGAAAAAAAAGTAACTTTTTTGGTATTCAAAGCCTGAAAATTTAGCAATGTCTAATTCTCAAAACATTAAAAGCACCCTGCTGACTTCTCAAGACTAACTGTGCTACATATTTGTTTCTAATAAGGACTAGTAAATACAATCAATTTGCATACTCAACAAATGCATGATAAATAGACAATGCAATAGCACTTATTCTGAACTTTAAATGAGTAGAAGATTTTTTTTCCTGACAAATTTCAGTTATGTCTATTTCCACTCCCCCCCCCCCCCATATCATGTGACAACCATCAGCCAATCACAAATGCATATATGTATATTTTGTGAATTCTTGCACATGCTCAGTAGGGGCTGGTGACTCAAAAATTGTAAATATAAAAAGATTGTGCACATTTTGTTAATGAAGGTAAATTGGAAAGTTATTTGAAATGTCCTGCTCTTTCTGAATCAGGTTTAAAGGGACACTGAACCCAAATTTTTTCTTTTGTGATTCAGATAGAGCATGACATTTTAAGCAACTTTCTAATTTACTCCTATTATCAAAATTTCTTCATTCTCTTGGTATCTTTATTTGAAATGCAAGAATGTAAGTTTAGATGCCGGCCCATTTTTGGTGAACAACCTGGGTTGTCCTTGCTGATTGGTGGATAAATTCATCCACCAATAAAAAAGTGTTATCCAGAGTTATGAACCCAAAAAAAGCTTAGATGCATTCTTTTTTTTTAAAGATAGCAAGAGATTGAAGAAAAATTGATAATAGGAGTAAATTAGAAAGTTGCTTAAAATTGCATGCTCTATCTGAATCATAAAAGAAAAAAATTTGGGTTCAGTTTCCCTTTAATGGTTTTATGCTATTTTTTTTAGCAACAAACAAAATAATCTTGTAATTAACAAGGTGTTTACTGTCCCTTTAATGCTACGTGATCCCTTAAAAATGTATTTTTGACTTTCATGTAGCTATGACAATATAATTAAAAATTAAAATATTAATCCCAATAAAATGTTTCATTTTGCTCAATTTTCTTGTAATATAAGCAAATTGTGGTATGTTTTTCCCGCTGTTTTCAATGCAATCTCTTTACATTTGTCTTTAATTGGTCGCAGCAAAGATTCTGCAAACAGACTGATCATTTTAAATGCCATATCTTTAGCAATCCAGTATTTAATGGCTGATATATTATGCATATATGAAACAGACTTCAATGTCACTTGAAGTTAATGATGCTGTTCTCTTCTTTATTTCTTTTTCTGCATGTAACTTGCTTTGCTTTTGATTGGTTTTGTCTCTAGGCCCTATGCAGATGGCATTTGGGAGTGTACATCATATTTGTCATTGTTCTAACCAGTTTAACGAAGTGTGTTAAAAAAAAAATAATAATACAGGTAAAAGCCACCCAAGAGACTGTGTATTAGTTCACTAAAATTAGCATTTCCAACACTGACACCTAGTGGAAGCTTAAGTTATTTCTACTCATTTAAAAATAAAATGTGAAGCAAACTCACATATACATAACTAGTCAATAAGCCTGCCCAGAGAGCAGTCTAATTTATTTTTTAAACTACAGATGTAGAAACAACCTATTTTGTAACTCTTCTTTTATATAAATATTTAAGCTACAGGTGTAGCAATACTATAATTTTAATGGACTACTATCTTAAATATATTATTAACCCCTAAACACCCACATCGCAATAAACCTAATTACCCTATTAACCCCTAAACCGCAAAAACCCCACATCACAATACACCTAATTACCCTATTAACCCCTAAACCGCAATACCCACACATTGCAATAAACCTAATTACCCTAGTAACCCCTAAACCGCAAAACTCCCACATCGCAATAAACCTTATTACCATATTAACCCCTAAACAGCAAAACCCCCACATCACAATAAACCTAATTACCCTATTAACCCCTAAACCGCAATACCCACGTATTGCAATAAACCTAATTACCCTAGTAACCTCTAAACTGCAAACCCCCCACATCGCAATTAACCTTATTACCCTATTAACCCCTAAACTGCAAAACCCCCACATCACAATACACCTAATTACCCTTTTAACCCCTAAACCACAATACCCACACATTGCAATAAACCTAATTACACTAGTAACCCCTAAACCGCAAAACCCCCACATCGCAATAAACCTTATTACCCTATTAACCCCTAAACTGCAAAACCCCCCACATTGCAATACACCTAATTACCCTATTAACCCCAAAACCCCTACAACGCAATAAACCTATTTAACTTATTAACCCTTTAAACCGCCAAAACCCACAACGCAAATAACTCTAAGTACACTAACCTAACACCCCCTAACCTAACACCCCATTAAATAAACCCAAATTACCTAAACTAATACATTCTAAAGTTACAAAAAAAAAAAAAAAAAAATAAGTTTACAAAAAAAAAGGCTAATATTACAGAAAATAAAATAAATCAAATTATCAAATTTAACAAAATTAAATCTAATCCCTATGAAAATAAAAAAGACCCCCCCCCAATATAAAAACACCCCCTACTCTAAGAATAAACTACCAGTAGCCCTTAAAGGGGCTTTTTGCAGGGCATTGCCCCAAGATAATCAGCTCTTTTACAAAAAATATACAAAAAATATAAGTCCCATCTAACATTAAACCCCCCCCACCCCCCAAAATAAAAGAACCTAACACTAAAAAACTACCCATTGCCCTGAAAAGGGCATTTGTTTGGGCATGTAGCTCTTTTATTGCCCATCCGTAATCTAAATAAAACAAACCCCCCCAAAAAAAACCCTTAAAAAATCCTAAGTCTAACCCCCAGGTTTGTACTCATGGTTCCTGAAGTCCGGTGGAGAAGGTCCTGTTCCAGGCGGTGAAGTCTTCTTCCAAGCGCAACCTCTTCTTCTTCCAGGAACATCGTGCGTGGAGTGGTGCTGAAGACTGAAGACCACAGAGCTATAGACCGGTGACCCTGTAACTGCAGACCATCTACCGCGGAGCCATGGAGCGTGAAGGATCCTCTTCGTACGATCTCCGCCGTACACTGAATAGTGAATTCAAGGTACGCGATTAAAGATGGCATCCCTTGAATTCCTATTGGCTGATTTAATTCTTCTAATTCAAATCATCCAATAGGATGAGAGATACTCAAATCCTATTGGCTGTTCAAATCAGCCAATAGGATGAGAGCAAGTGAAATTGTATTGGCTTTTCAAATCAGCCAATAGAATTTCACTTGCTCTCATCCTATTGGCTGATTTGAATTGGAAGAATCAAATCAGCCAATAGGAATTCAAGGGACGCCATCTTTAATCGCGTACCTTGAATTCACTATTCAGTGTACGGCGGAGATCGTACGAAGAGGATCCTTCACGGTCCATGGCTCGACGGTCTGCAGTTACAGGGTCACCGGTCTATAGCTCCGCGGTCTTCAGTCTTCAGCACCGCTCCGCGCACGATGTTCCTGGAAGAAGAAGAGGTTGCACTTGGAAGAAGACTTCACCGCCTGGAACAGGACCTTCTCCGCCGGACTTCAGGAACCGTGAGTACCAACCTGGGGATTAGATTTAGGATTTTTTAAGGGTTTTTTTGGGGGGGTGTTTCATTTAGATTACGGATGGGCAGTAAAAGAGCTAAATGCCCAAACAAATGCCCTTTTCAGGGCAATGGGTAGTTTTTTAGTGTTAGGTTCTTTTATTTTGGGGGGTGGGGGGGTTTAATATTAGGTGGGACTTTGTATATTTTTTGTAAAAGAGCTGATTATCTTTAATCGCGTACCTTGAATTCACTATTCAGTGTATGGTGGAGATCGTACGAAGAGGATCCTCCACGCTCCATGGTCGCTGGTCTTCTGCTCTGCGGTCTTCAGTCTTTAGCTCCGATCCGCTCAGGATGTTCCTGGAAGAAGAAGAGGTTGCGCTTTGAAGAAGACTTCACCGCCTGGAACAGGACCTTCTCCGCCGGACTTCAGGAACCGTGAGTACCAACCTGGGGGTTAGACTTAGGATTTTTTAAGGGTTTTTTGGGGGGGATTTGTTTTATTCAGATTAGGGATGGGCAGTAAAAGAGCTAAATGCCCTTTTAAGGGCAATGCCCAAACAAATGCCCTTTTCAGGGCAATGGGTAGTTTAGGTTTTTTAGTGTTAGGTTCTTTTATTTTGGGGTGTGGGGGGTTTAATGTTAGGTGGGACTTTGTATATTTTTTGTAAAAGAGCTGATTATCTTGGGGCAATGCCCTGCAAAAAGCCCTTTTAAGGGCTACTACTGGTAGTTTATTCTTAGAGTAGGGGGTGTTTTTATTCTGGGGGGTCTTTTTTATTTTCATAGGGATTAGATTTAATTTTGTTAAATTTGGTCATTTGATTTTAAATTTTTTATAATGTTAGCCTTTTTTTTATTTTTTTCTAACTTATTTTTTTTTAAACTTTGGAATGTATTAATTTAGGTAATTTGGGTTTATTTAATGGGGTGTTAGGTTAGGGGTTGTTAGGTTAGGGTACTTAGTTATTTAGATAGTTATTTGCGTTTTGGTTTTTGGTTTAAAGGGTTAATAAGTTAATTAGGTTTACTGCGATGTGGGAGTTTTGCGGTTTAGGGGTTAATAGGGTAAATAGGTTTATTGCAATGTGGGGGTTTTGCGGTTTAAGAGTTAATAGGGAAAATAGGTTTATTGCGATGTAGAGGTTTTTGCGGTTTAGGGTTAAAAGGGAAATTATGTATATAGCAATGTGGGGGTTTTGCTGTTTAGGAGTTAATACTTTGTGTAGGATTTTTTGTTGTTATATTTCGTATGGGCGGTGTTTTTTTTTTTTTTTTTAAATACTTGATGCAGGCGTTTTTTGTTTTTTTTAATACTTGATGCAGGCGGTTATTTTTTTTAAAAAAATAATTTAATGTGGGCGATTAGTTGTTGCTTTTGTAATGCTCCGTTTGCCTTCGCTGCATCATGGTGGATTCCGAAAATGGCAGGGTGGTGAAAGAATCCACCTTCGGTGAATTCTTTTGTCCTCGCACTGCCAACATTCCATTGAGGATGCGTGTGCAACTGCAAACGGACATTACAAACGCAATTATAGTAGAGATACTGTCCATTCACTAGTACAGAACCAACCTCACCATTTTCTCCAAATCCAGTGTTTTTATACACATAATATAGCTGTATAAAATAATATGAATAATAAGTAATTCTTTACATTTTAAGATTCTTGTTCACACTTTAACCCTTTGAGTGCTAAGCACTTTCCCACCTGGGTGCTAAGATTTTTTTAAAGGTTTTTTTATTTTTTGAATAATTTTTTTTAAACTTTTTTAACTTTTTTTTTTTCAGACCCCCAACACTTACACTATTGGAAAGGTTAGGAGATTACCTTTCCAATGGTGGGTCTTGGGGTCTTTAGCTGCTTAGATGCCTGAGATACAGGCTTCTAAGCAGCATGCCCCCTGCTCCTATACTTAACATTGTTAAGTATAAATAAAGTTGCGCGGTGACGTCATCACGTTATTGCGCGTGACGTCACCGCGCAAAACGGTAAGCCCGGCGATGCCTGTCACTCTACAGGTACGATCGTCGGGGTAGGAGCCCCCAGGTCTCCCTCAAAATGGGAGAGTGCTAGTGACGGCTCTGAGCCGTCATTAGCACCAGAGTTGGAAACTCTGTGACGGCTCAGAGCCGTCATTAGCACTCAAAGGGTTAATGGTAAAGTAGTTTAATTAAAGGAACCCTAAACACCTTGTAATTACAATACATTTTTGTTGTGCTGTTTAATAGCATATTAGCCAAGTCTTAACTTTTTAAAAACAAGTGCATTGTTTTGCAGTTATTAGCTGTTAAATCCAATTAGGGAAAGCTATGTAGCAGGGGTAGCCTTAAGAAGGCAGCAGTGTGCTTTTTCAGTTCTAAGAATTGGAAAAGCCACCATTTTCAGAACTAAATTTCATTTAAAGAGGCAAAATACTTTCTATTTAAAGGAAGATGTAAGTCGAAATCTGGTAATTCAGATAGATCTTGCAAATAACAAAAAAACTGACTTCTTTTGGTTTATTGAAAAGTAGCTTTCTAAGAGAGCATACTGCGTTAGTTTCAGACGTATGCATGTGTCTTGAGACAGTGTTTTTCAATCGCGGTCATCAAGTACCCCCCAACAGGCCAGGTTTTCATTATAGCTGAACTAGAGCAGAGGTGAGAGCAGGTTAGTAACCATGGTTACTAATCAGCTGATTATTTCACCTCTAATTTAGCTATAATGAAAACATCGCCTGTTGGGGAGTACTTGACGACCGCGATTGAGAAACACTGGCCTTGAACACTATGTATAACATTGTTACATTCATTGTTGACTGAGTTCATATAGTTCTTAAGACACATGTACACTCCAGAGTCTACCTAGATATTCTGTCATGAAAAGGAGCTGTTTCAACAAAGGATACTATGGAAAGAATTCAATTTGATAATTTAATAAAATTTAAAAAAAATAGTATCCTCTATCTAAAGAGGGAAGCGCCAGTTGTTTCATGAAAGCCAAGCGGTTAGGACGCTGTATTCTGTCCTTCGCTAAAGCCCAGCAAAATTCGAACGGAATTCAATGCCCTAACGGCGTTATAAGGTTAATTTTAACTTCAATGTCCAGGAGTTTGGGGGGGGGTTGTGTTTTTTTATTTTTTTCCCTATTAGTTGTTTGTGTAAAATACACAGATAAGACAAATACACAGATTCACAGACAGAATACATAGATGCATTTTCTCCACATAATGTCATAAATATATCCTCCAAGGCACAATTAACTTCACAGCACATCGGATCAGTACAGATTTTTTTTCTATAATCTACATGTCCCTGTTTACGCTTATGTTGTATGGCGCTATTGATTTTATTTGTCTGTTAGCAGCATGTTTGTGATTACATAGCTGCAAGCCTCTCAGCATACACAATGGACTGACAGAATCCAGTAAATAGATTATTTTTTTTAGCTGAACTAAATTATAAGCTATATATTATAGCTATTTTACATTAACTACAGTGAACAATAAAGTTTATTGACAAGTGCATCATTTAAGCTTCTCTGAAAAGTTCTAATTTTACCAGCCATTATCGTTATTTTTGTGCATGGTTCTTGTAAATGGAGGTTTTTGTTTGGTAGCATAGAAAATGTATTTTTTTTATTTTTATCTCTCACAAGAATTACAGTGGCCTTTGGCAAATTCCTTTCAGATGAATCAGTCAACGTAGTGACATTATTCAAATGGGACATTGTTCATCCGCATGTTTGCTAAAACTGCGTGACCAGAAATTATGTGCCGTCAAATTTTGTCCAAACTCATATTTGTGTACACTGTACTGCAAAATGTTTTTATTTTAACTTGGTTCAGTGTACTAAATTACAAATCACTCATTTACCTTTATTTTGTCATTTATTCAAAAATAGCCTTTGTTTGTTAAAACTACCACCTATACTGAAATTTTCCAATACTCTAGACTTGGCTGTAGAAAAGCTATGTAATCAAGAGGCATAAGGATAAATCAACCTTTGGTGACATCAGAGCACAGCCCAGTTGAAAGGTTGTTCATGGAACTTAATGATCAGCTGCTTGCCTGAGTATATATCACCATTAAAGGAGCATTCACTGTTGTAATACAACATTTTCCTGTTGTCTTGAAATAAATAAACTTATTAGTTGAGTGTGAAACAGTTGTGATACATTTGCAGCTGCTGTTTTTTACAAACTTCACCTATCACTTACTTTATTTGGAATTCCCAATTAGTACTTTTTACTGGAATAGACACTGTTCTTTGGGGAAAATGTATCAAGCTGTATTTTCCGCTTCTAAGACCTTGCAGTTCCTTAATTCTCTTCACTACCTCAGAGGTAGTGGTGATAAAACAGAACACCCGCTGCTCTCAAGCGATTTGTTGTGCGAGAACAGGGAAAGCTCTCTTGTGCAATCTTAAAGGACCGCTCAGTGCAGTAGAATTGCATAATTAACAAGTACTTAATTAAAAGACAATACAATAACACCTACTCTGTCAAAAAAAAAAAGAATTTACTTCTTATTTGAAATTCAAATTGATTTTTTCTCCCATTTTCCGGCCCACTGTATCATGTGACAGACATCAGCCAATCACAGACTAGTATACGTTTACCCCTTGAGCTTGTGCACTTGCTTAGTAGGATCTTTTCCCCCAGAAAGTGTGAATATAAAAAGACGATGCATGATAATTGAAGTAAATTGGAAAGTGTTTTAAAACTGCATGCTCTTTCTGAATCATAAAAGTTTATTTTGACTTGAGTGTCCCTTTAAATTTCACCAAGCTGCATCACAAGTGACTTTTGTGGTTTTCTACTTGTCTACCTGCTTATTATTTTAGCTAAAGTTCTATTGTTTTTTTATCTTATTTTCCCTGAGGCCAATTAGGGACAGACATGTTGCAGGGTTAGGAATGTAAAGGCAAGTGCACTTCCAATCCTTAGAATTGGGAGACTTGATATTTTAAAAGCAAATTTACAAGAAATTAATAAATAAATAATGAAACTGTATTGTAAATTGTTTTATTATGCATAATTAAACATTATATATTACAATCCCAAAGGGTTGACTATCCTTTTGATGAATTTGAGTTATTGCCCACATGTATAATCAGTTATAACTTGAACAGTAAATGTCCACTAACTTTTTTCTAATATGATTTAGGGCATAATAATATTAAAACTAGTCTTTGTATTAAACACATGGTTAATGTCCAGTCAAGAGCCACAATACATTGAGACTCTTCAGCTACAGAAGATGTGGGCAGACATGGCTACCAATTTCCAGCTCAGCAGTGGGAGATTATATCCCTTTAATTTCTATCCTAAGATGGTGAGAGTCCATGAGCCATCACATGTGTAATTAAACTTCAGTCCACTAGGAGGAGGTAAAAGACCCAACATACCAGAGGCTTTAATCCCTCCAGATCTCCTGACCTACTCAGTCATTTTTTTGCCTCCAGCAAGGAGTGAGGTGTATTCTGAAGTGTTGATCTACATGTTTGTTTAGAAGGGTTCTCTAATCGATCTGAGACTCGTGTGCCCCCTCAGAGTGCCTAGAAAGGACAGCAAGGGATGACAGGAGTTTCAGCCCAGGTAATGATTATCTTCTCCCAGTGGGAGATGCTGCCAGCCTCCCAGGTGAAATGTGGATATGCCCACAAATCCCCTGGTCTACAGTGTGCTGCTCCTTGTCAAAACCTTATCAGAACCTTGGCATCATGTTTATACTGCATCAGATGGGCCTGTCTACTAGAAGCTTCTTCTGCAGCCAAAGTGAGCATGGTAGAGAAAAGTGCTGACAGGTAAGTAGTATGCACCTTAATAGCCTAGAGGCTATTAGAACAACAAAGTATACATCACAATCTCATGTTTTACGTAGCCTGAGGACATAGTCACGTACACCAATTAACTTCTACCTCCGTTTTAGGCACTTTTATTAAAACGGGATACTGTCTCTTTAAATTTACCGATACCAGCTTTTGTTTTTGTGTTAAACTTCGTTTTCTTGCCTGGGTTGCTACTGGGTCCTTAGGTGTTAACGCTTCTCTCCTTCACAGAGCAGTAGCCATTTCTCTACTCAGAGCAGACATTCTCCTGGATCATTGAGTGGTGAGCACTCTTACATATCAGAACTTGTTTAAATTGTGTTATTTAAATTAACTGCAGCAGCTTTTTTGTTTTATTATTGTGCAATTTAAAAGTAAAAATGTTTTCCACTTAAAGCGAGTGTGCCATTATTTCTGTGTTCCCCTACTCTGGTTAACCCATTACGTGCCTTCCTACTGTATTCTGTGCTCTTATCTATCTATAGATTCTTGCATATACTTACCTTCCTGTACTTATCAAATTAAGCAAACTGGTACAGCTCAAGTCTCTGCACAATATACTAACCCCCTGGAAGGACGATCCAAGGATAATTTAACCCCTTCACAATTATGTTAGCTTTGTAAAAATGTGTTGGTCTGTGCCCCTGCTCAGCTTTGCATGTTATGTGCTGAATCTATCTCTAATCCTAGACAGGGACCTGCACCGCTACCCCTACAGACGAATAGTCAGGGGTTTCCAGCCAGTCTTCCAGCAGAGTTCTTCTGAATTGTCCCCCTAGATGTAAAGACTATATACACTCTGCAATTACTGAGTTTTTGGCTGTTATGCTCCCACCAGATCTTTCATAGGCCTTTGACTCATCAAGGACATCTCTTAGGAGCAACCCATGTATCCTGCAGAGCAGAGGTGTACGTTAGAACTGGAAATATCCTCCTCTGAGGAAGATTCTTCAGAAATTCAGGAACCCACTGCTGAAGACGTTGCGGAGCATGTATGTTTTGTTATCAGGCTTGAGCATATACACTCTTTATTGCAGAAAGTTTTACAGGCTTTGGACATAGAGGATCCTCCTACTGCAGAAAAGCAATTAGTAAAGAAGATTAATACATTCTTTAAGACTACTCCAAAGCATCTGTCTACCTTTCCAGTAGCTGAATCAGTTGACTTGAATGCAAAGGAATTAAACAAACCAGGTGTATTTTCTTTTTGTTGCTGTGTTGAACAGGTTCCCGCTTTCCTCTGCAAAATTGAAGTTATGGAGAACCATTCCAAAGGTGGATGGAGCAATTTCCGCACTTGCTAGGTGTACCACAATTCGATTACAGGATAGCTCCTCGTTCAAGGATCCCATGGACAGAAAGCTTGAAGGCTTTCACAGACGATGTTTCCAGCTGGCGGGCTATATGTTTGAACCAGCTGTCAGTGTAGCTCGTATTGCAGTAGCTACTGTGGTCGGGTGTGACAAACACTCCGATCTTATTTCTGAGGAAGTATCCCTGGAAGAAAGTCAGGATTATTTGAAATTGCTTTATTTGTGACGCAGGGGTGGAAATGACTCATGTCAATTCAAAAGGTGCTGCAAAGGCTGTTTTGTCTCAAGTCATGATCTGCCGACATGGTTTCTAAAAGCAGACTCTTATCTTTTATATTTCTAGGGAACATTTTGTTTGGACCATGCTATTATTGCTAAGGGCAGGGTTAGGTCTGCTTTCACTTTCGTGCCTTTCATCAGTCTAAGATGCCTCCTCCTAGTGGACTGGAGTTAAATTTATTTAATTCATGATAGCCATGATCCATTACATATGATTTATCAGGTAAGTATAAATATTGTTTTTTTAAATACATTGCTAAAAGGACATTGATCTGACATACACTGTTATATCACTAAGAAAGAAGTAGAAAGCTAAAGAAAATACATACAAATAGGGGACATAAAGTACAAAAAGAAAACACTCTATTAAAGGGACAGTCTAGTCAAAATGAACTTTCATGATTCATACAGGACATGCAGTTTTAAGCATTTTTCCATTTTACTTTTATCATCAAATTTGCTTTGTTCTCTTGGTATTCTTTGTTGAAGGCTAAACCTAAGTAGGGTCATATGCTAATTTCTAAGTCCTTGAAGGCCGCCTCTTATCTCCACACTTTATTAGATTTTTACAGCTAGACAGAACTAGTTCATAGATAACATTGTGCTCACTCCAGTGGAGTCATTTATGGGTCGTCAGTGATTTGCTAAAATGCAAGTCTGTCAAAAGGACTGAAATAAGGGAGCAGTTTGCAGAGGCTTAGTTACAAGGTAATCACAGAGGTAAAACGCGTATTAATACAACAATGACGGTTATGCAAAACTTGGGAATAGGAAATAAAGGAAATATCTATCTTTTTAAACAATTAAAATTTTCAAGTTGTTCCTTTAATTTCTTGTTACACTTTTGCTTGCACATAACTCTGTATACCCTCCCCCCCCCCCCTCCGCATAGAATGCATGACTTTTATTTGCCACACTGCTATTCACTCTGTCAAAGTTTAACTTGGAACACAAAAGCAGGCAGGTGACTAATCTCTGCAAGTGCTTGCTTCTCTCTAAATTTACAATTAAAGGGAAAAAAAAGAAAACTTAAAGTGTCAGTAAACCTTAAAAATAATGTTATATAATTCTGCACAAAGTGCAGAATTATATAACATTATATTAGCCAAACTTTGTAAAACCTAATATACCCTTTTATTTTTTTTAAAAAACGGCTGTTTTACAGACCCGCTCTCTGTGCTCTTCTGAGCAGGTCTGTTTGTTTCACACAGCGCATTGGGCCAGCTGTATAATCACAGCCCGGCCCGACCGCGCCATTATACACAGTGCAGCTCGCTCCTGCTGTCAGACAGAGCAGGAGCGAGCTACACTTAGTGTTATGGCGCGGTTGGGCCGGGCTGTGACTATACAGCTGGCCCGATGCGCTGTGTGAAACAAACAGACCTGCTCAGAAGAGCACAGAGAGCGGGTCTGTAAAACAGCCGTTTTTTTAAAAAAATGAAAAGGGTATATTAGGTTTTACAAAGTTTGGCTAATATAATGTTATATAATTCTGCACTATTTGCAGAATTATATAACATTATTTTTAAGGTTTACTGTCCCTTTAAAATTGAACTGCATGAGTGCATTTCAGTTATGGATAGGACCTTTTTGCAATACACAGGCATTAGCAAAATTGCTCTTAGTAAAAAAAAAAGCTATGACTTTTTCAGTGATCCTTTTATTGTGCACAGAGCATATGTACATATGCCCCATTCACCTACATCACTTGCTTACAAAAGCATATATGGCACCTGAGATGACTGATTTTGCATCATCGCTGGTGAATAAGTGTCAGTTACCTCTGGCTCTTAGAGCAGGCATGTGGCATATGTACATATACTCATCACCCAGTAATAGCTATCACTGAAACAGTCATTCATTTTAATATAGGTCTTTTTATTAATACATGTGCAATGCAAACATGCTTTTATACAAAACTGAAAAACATTTATGGTGCTAACCCGATGTGAGCAAAAAGCCGAACTTCGAATATTGCGACTGCGTTAATGTATTCCCCCATAGCCTTCAATGGAGGCGAAAAGTGGAAAAAAAACACCCTTACTCGAGCAAGCCCGTTAGTGTTTACATTAAATATTAATATTTCACATTGCAAATGTTCTTCACATAACATAATGTGTTCTATTTATTCTTAAATACATATTTCTGTATATATATCTGAACTCATTTACTTCAAACTTGTAATATACATACTACTTCCAACGCACGCAAAGAGCCACGATAATCCCCTTTTCACCCTAGTACAACAGTGAGCGCACCATTTGTGATCTAGCCCTTAAAGCAGTGCTTTCCAAACTGTGTGTCGGGACACACTAGTGTGTCGGCAGCAGTGTGTAGGTGTGTCCCTGCTTCAGCACAAATTTTTTTAAATATTTTTTTTTTCTTCTTACTTTCCGCCTGCCTGCTACGCATATCACATGGTTGACACGTGATTGATACCTAGTGGGTCACAGATCATCTTAACCAATTGGCGCAGCTCAGTGGGAACTGAAACTATTCCCATTGGCGGCTTTGGCGGCACATTGGCTCCTGACTGCAGGTGTAGTCTCCTTAATTGGCTCCTGACGGCATGTGTAGTCAGTGAGTGGGACAGCAGTGTGTTTGCAGCGCGGGCAGTAGTCAGTCGGGCTCACGGAGCTCTGAGGGCGGCAGCTTAAACACTGAGCTGAAGTCAGAAGTGAGTGGGTTTTTTTGCAACTAGCTCCCAGTAGTGCATTGCTGCTCCTGCTCTTGATATATGGATAGGAAGTGGAAGCTTAAAAATGCTTAATGCTGAAATGCGAGTGTTTTTATCTAATAATCCACCAAATATTCAGAAACTGTGTTCATCCCATCAACCTCATACATCCCATTAAAATAGTAAGTAGCTATTGGTGGTGTTAAACTTTTTTTTAATTCTTGCACATACATCCTGTTACTTGTAAATACATATTATTATTATAATATATTTATGTATGCGTCCGTATCTTTTAAAACAAGTTAGTTTAACCTCCTTTTTGCTAGAACAACTGAATTAATTACTGTGTCGCGAAATGATGTAGGTCTAAAAAGTGTGTCACCAACATGAAAAGTTTGGAAAGCTCTGCCTTAAAGGGACACTGAACCCTGAATCTTTCGTGATTCAGATAGAGCATGCAATTTTAAACAACTTTCTAATTTACTCCTATTTATCAATTTTTCTTCATTCTCTTGGTATCTTTATTTGAAAAGCAAGAATGTAAGTTTAGATGCCCGCCCATTTTTGGTGAACAACCTGGGTTGTTCTTGCTGATTGGTGGATAAATTCACCCACCAATAAACAAGTGCTGTCCAGGGTATGAACCAAAAATGTCTGGCTCCTTAGCTTAAATGCCTTCTTTTTCAAATAAAGATAGCAAGAAAGCGAAGAAAATTTGATAATAGGAGTAAATTAGAAAGTTGCTTAAAATTGCATGCTCTATCTAAATCATGAAAGAAAAAATTTAGGTTCAGTGTCCCTTTAATATGGTAACAATAGGAAAGCTGTTACAATCTGCCTATTTTGTAAAGCAGAAAGTATATTTTCTGTCTGGCTATTAAAGGGATAGGAAAGTCAAAATCAAATTTGCATGATTCAGATAGAACATGTAATTTTAAGACACTTTGAAATTCACTTCAATTTTCAAATGTGCTTCATTCTATTGGTATCCCTTGTTGAAAAAGAATATGCACATATCCTAACTAGAGGGAGGTAACAGCTGATTGGTGCCTGCACACATTTATCTCCTGTGATTGCTTAAAGGGACAGTTAAGACTCAAAATAATCTTTAATCAATAGCTTACTTACCACACGATTATGGGGCACATTGTTCTCCCTGTGCTGCAGTCCTCAGTGATTATCCATTTTTTCAAAAAAAACCAACTGCCGTTCACAGCCAAAATGGAATCCTAACTCCTCCTAACTTGACGTCATTTAGAAGCTGATTCTAACAGCAAATGGCATGAGTGTCGGCCACGACGTTCACACCCATTTGCTCATGCGCATTTGTTCCGAATAGTCACTACCAGCATCATTATAGAAGGAACTTGAAGAAGGTTCCTATTTCAGTGACGGACCGCTTTTTAGGTAGGTAAGATCGATTTCCCCTTGTAATATGACGCACACTCTACTCATGACAGGTTGTTAAAATCTGTGTAGCTGACAGTATCATTAACATCTGAATTATTAATTGCACTTTGCACAAAGTCTACATCTAAATGTAAATTTAATGTGACAAATAAAATAGAACACGTTGTGGCTGTCATTCTCAATTTCTTAGAGATTGCTGTTTTCATGTCAGTGAAGCTGTGGCTGCCGGAGCTGTAGGATAGAACGGATAAATAGTATGACTGTACTATACTGGGTGACCGTACAAATTCACAGATCTTTGGCTTTTTTTTTGCCATTTCCTGCACTTCAGGTTTATGCAGAAAGGTAAGAGAGTCGCTGGCACAGGAGAATATGGTAACATGTAGTGTGGCACAGAAGAAAACTTTTAACGCATGCAAATGGTTAAATACACAGTCAAACACATGTTAAATAAAAACTAGCATTGGTATTAGTTCATTGTATACACTGAGATCAACTTGGTCTTGATATAGATCTGACCTATATTAAAGGGACTGAAATCTCTAATGCCAGGATGTTTTTCACGTTGAATATGTAACTGAGCATTGATTGATTTTAATCTTTGTGAGTGGTTCACTTTTTCACTGCTTGTGGAGCTCTCTCTCTATATTTTCGCATCCTATAAAAATATTACATTTTGGTCTTTCTGTTTTAATCTGTGTCCCTTTAAAACACAGACATGCCAAACCTCCTATTCTATGAGAATGTCATTTAGAACATTTAGACCTGAACTGTGAGATCTATATGTTGTTGTAACTGAATAGTTCCTAAATATGTCGCTGATATATAAAAAGTCAACATTTTCACACAACATCATTATTATCAACTAACAGTATAATAAATAATGAGACGTTTACAGGTTATGCTCCAGTCTCCGGTTCGAAGAGTTTAAACAGCTGATGTGGAAGGGACAGTTTATAAAGCACATTTGCTATCCAGGAGAAGCATACAGAATATTACGCTTTATTTTCCACATAGGAAATTCACTATGACCTGTCCCTCCTGTTCTCAACAGGTTAAACGTGTGGAGTGCTGGCAGTTTGTTAGACTGATATAACATCACATATAACACTCAAATTCGTTATTGTGAATATCTACATTCTTAGTAACTGAGCAATTTGTTTGGCTGAAATACCAGCCGAAAGCAATATGGTTATCAGTGTGAGATTCCAGTGTGGTGTTTCAATGGCAAATTCCATGGATGGAAACATAATACTTATCTATGAGTTCATTAATTATAGTATATAAAATAGCTGATAAAGACAGAGATTACATTTTCAAGACATAAAATCTTGAAGCCGTTTGTGAATCCTTTATGCAAAAATAAACTATCAGACACTAGAATAAATCAGATCTGGGTATGTACCGTCAGCCCTATTATTTAATATATTAGTTAGTAGAGGATAATCCACTGATTAAATATTACCAGTGGTAAATGCTGTACTGACAGTCAGTGATCTGGGCTCTATAGATATTATTGGGCACAAGTAGCTAGTAGTTTATATTTACAGTATCCTTGTAAAATGGTTTGTCTGCCACAGTGACGATCAGTATCTGTAATAACAGGTGTACAGAATCTAATAGGTATGCTGCCTGCAATTTCCTCAGCCGTAATAAACACCAGTATCTAAACCCCTGTTGTATATCTATAATTGTATAGATGAAGTTATAGACGTAACGTTAGAATTATTAACATGTTGGTCACAGTGAGTAGTAGCAATATCACTAATATGAGACTGTTCATCATACGGTATCAGCTGAACAACGAACAGTGTAATATAATGGCTATGACTGGTAATATGCTATGGAAACTGTTGGTCTTATCACGGTATATGTATACACTCTAAGCTTTCAGCTACATTAGGTCTGGCATCCCAGATCGAGCACAAGTTTTTAAATATATCAGTTATGATGTTTATGATAATAAGGTTATAACATAGTGATTATCTAGTGAAAATGTCCCTATTATGAGACTGTTCACCATACAGTATTTGCTGTGCTAATAACAATATACTCTGATGTTCGGTATAATGGCGTGACTAGTACTGTGCTTAGGGACTGTCAGTATGCTTACAGCATGTGAGTAGAGAATAAGCGTCTCATAACCCAGATTATTCAACGTAAATACACTGGCTGTGATACTAACGGTATAATAAAGTGTTCACTGTAATAGCGTGACTAACCATATGCTATGGAAACCGTTTATCATAACATGCATTTACAGCATCAGTGTGTCAGCTGCACTGGGTCTGACACAACCCCGGCACTACACATATCAGCTGTAATCAAAACAGTTGGGTATCGAATTGGTTCTTAGTAGTTGTAACAAAAATGCAAGAGTTACCTAAACCCAAACCTGTAGTAAAATAAATTGTAACAATTAGGATAATAACCATGTATTATCGTGTTGCTGTGATAATATAGTCGGCAGTGTAGTTTAGGAGCTGCTTTCAGATAATAGTGTAGGATTAGCTGTAATGACGGGACTGTCACCATCGTGCAGGAGCCGTTATCTAGTCAGAACACATATTAGCAAAATAAGTAAATCAACTAAACTAAGTCTGGCACAACCCATAATATCTTCTTTAGCAGACAAGGCAGAGAAAGAGTTATGGAACTGTTCATAGGTAGAAATCTATTGTAAAATTAATAGAAAATTTACCAGAAAATCAAACATTTATTTTTCTTTGGTGCTGTTGGTGCTAAGACACACTATTATCTGAAAGCAGCTCCTAAACTACACTGCCGACTATATTATCACAGCAACACGATAATACATGGTTATTATCCTAATTGTTACAATTTATTTTACTACAGGTTTGGGTTTAGGTAACTCTTGCATTTTTGTTACAACTACTAAGAACCAATTCGATACCCAACTGTTTTGATTACAGCTGATATGTGTAGTGCCGGGGTTGTGTCAGACCCAGTGCAGCTGACACACTGATGCTGTAAATGCATGTTATGATAAACGGTTTCCATAGCATATGGTTAGTCACGCTATTACAGTGAACACTTTATTATACCGTTAGTATCACAGCCAGTGTATTTACGTTGAATAATCTGGGTTATGAGACGCTTATTCTCTACTCACATGCTGTAAGCATACTGACAGTCCCTAAGCACAGTACTAGTCACGCCATTATACCGAACATCAGAGTATATTGTTATTAGCAGTGGTATTAGAAGTAGTGCTTCCGGTGCAGCACTAAAACGGATCCCCACCGCATTCTGTAGGAAATAAAAAAAAATACCACTTTGCGCATGCGTTAGGCTAAAGGCTCGTTCAAGTTGGGCGTGCATGATAACTTTTCAAAAGAAGCTCCTGGGGAAGAAGACAATGGGAGGAGGAGTTAGGATTCCATTTTTTCCTGTGAACGGCAGTTTGTTTTTTTGAAAAAATGGATAATCACTGAGGACTGCAGCACAGGGAGAACGATGTGCCCCATAAACGTGTGGCAAGTAACCTACTGAATAATGTTTATTTTGTGTCTTAACTGTCCCTTTAACTAGATGTGTTCAGCTAGCTGCTAGTAGTGCAATGCTGTTCCTTAAACAAGAATAAGAGAATGAAGCAAGTTTGATCATAGAATTAAATTGGAAAGTTATTTAAAATTGTATGTTATATCAGAATCATGAAAGAAAATATTGGGCTTTCCTGTCCCTTTAAGCAGAGAGGTGCTGCTGGATGAGAGATTATGGCTACGTAGCTGACAGGGGTCTAACTGATGTGGGCTGCAAAGCCTTTAAGGCTGAGCAAAATATTGATTATTTTATTATTTGTTTCTCATTAAAATGAATCTGTATTGGGATTAACCCCTTTATGTCTGATGTACCCTATGCGTCGCGTGGTCGTTAAGGTGTTGACTAGCACAGCTTTATTGACGGCAGCGAAGCTGCGCTAGTACTGCATGCCTCACTTTCAGAGGCATACAGATATAGCGTGAACTGGCCAACATTGGCAAAACCTGCTCTATAAACTAGGCCATCGTTAAGTGTTTAAAATTAAGTATTTACCTAATGAATCAGGAAACGATAATTTTTGGATAGGAAATTAGCATAATTTTAAAGGGATAGGAAACCCAAATTATTTCTTTCATGATTCAGATAGAGCATGCAATTTTAAGCAACTTTCTAATTCACTCCTATTATCACGTTTTCCTCGTTCTCTTGGTATCTTTATTTGAAAAAGCAGGGATGTGAGCTTAGGAGAAGGCCCATTTTTGGTTCAGCAAACTGGCAAATAGGAGTAAATTAGAAAGTTGCTTAAAATTGCATACTCTATCTGAACCGTATGGGAGACATTGATGTTTATTCATCCTATTGCTGTATAGATCTATAAGGAAAGGCATAAGGTAATTTTAAAGGCACATATAGTTTAAACCTAAAATGCGCATTAATGCATTTTTTTTTCAAATATCTTTTTATTGTTGTCCGGCAAAGCAATACACACATTCCAGTTATTACATTTTGTGCGGCCATCATGTCTGGTGACACGATTTACATTGCAGTTCATAAATTAAATACAGTATAACACAAAGTAATGTCACATTGTGAGGAGTAGAATATTTTCTTTTTTTGTCCACACTTCGTTTCTATCTTACATGATATCTATCTGGTCTGTGTGATTACACTTCCCCGACATAATCTTTTTCCATTATCTTTATCACAAATAAAACTAAACTTATATTTAACCTAATCTAACTAATAACATTAATAAACCTAAAAAAAACTAATATTGTTACCCTTGAGGCCCAGCGGAGGAAGAGAAAAAAAAAAAAAAAAAAAAAGGGGGGGGGGGGGAGGGAAGGCTGGGGGAAGAGGAGGAGGAAAGGAAAGGAGGGGGAGTTATTCCACTTACGGAGTGATTGTCGTTTAAAATAAATGTGCCCACTCCCCTCTCAGTTCCGCTTCAGTAAAAAGAACTGAGTCCTTAAATGGGATCAGGATCAGTCTCTGAATCTCCAATTCAAAGGTAAGTATGAGTCTGCGCCATTTACGCAGGAATAAACCCAGCCTGTTCTGAACATCCATCCTAACATCCATTTGTTCCGTAAATATCTGTGTTCTAAGTAGGTTCCTAAAGCCCGCAAAGGAGGGGCCCTTTCTTATTGTCCAGTTTTTTAAGATACATTTTCTAGCTAACAATATTACTAGACTCAATACTGCGTCCTGTTGTCTGTGTTGTGTTTCCCAATTTAAAAAGAGGATAGTTTCTGGACTGAGCATGAGGTGTATCTGTAAGGACTTATTGATCCAGTATTGTATTTTATTCCAGTATTGTCTGACTGACGGACAATCCCACATATAATGTAAGAGAGTAGGGGCCTCTACTGCACATCTCACGCATTGGTTAGGGCGCATAGGCACCCATTTGGCTAATGTTCTTGGTGTGAGATAGGCCCTATGGAGGAAACGTATCTGGGATTCCCTGTACATGGCGGACAACATGGCTGATTTAGTTCGTTCGAGGCCTCTTCTTATGTCTTCCCAAGTAATACCCTCAATTCCTACACGGGACCACCCTGCTTGCACTGAGTCCCTTGTGCTCTGTGCTCTATGCTGTATGAGTGTTTGATAAATTTCCGATAGGGAAAACTTACCCATTGTGTACAGTGTTTGTGAAATGCGGAAGGGTGAACCCTCCCAAAATTCAGGTGCGTTCCGAGTTAGAGTATTGATATAGTGGCGTACCTGTAGAAAGGCAAAGAAATGTGTTCTCGGTATCCCAAACTCTCTCTGTAAAGCACCAAAATTTTTTACCTCTTTTGTTAGCGGGGTTAATAATTGTTTAAGTGATTTCAGTCCTTTCTGTTCCCAGACCACGAAGGGCTGGGTTTCCGAACCCGCCGGGAAGTCTGGGTTTTTGACAATAGGCAGGTAGCTTGAAGCATGACAGGATTTCTTCAGAAACTTATGAGCCTGATGCCAAGCCTTTAATGGTTCACTGAATAACATATTAAGGCCCAGAGCCCTCACAGATCTCATGTTTGAGATGTGTGGTAGGTATGCCAGGGAAACGTCCCCCAAAACAGCCTGCTCCATAGAGGGTCGACAAAAATGAGTTCCCACCTGCCAGTCCAGTACTAGGCGAATCAGGGCTGCCCAATTGTACAGCCTGAAGTCTGGCAAAGCCAGGCCCCCATTAAGAAAACCCATGCTCAATTTTTCCCTCGAGATCCGTGGCTTACCCCCCTTCCAAATGAAGCGGGTCGCCGCTGAGTTTAGCATTTTGACATCTGCTTTGTTTCAGAGTAGAGGGAGCATAAGAAGCGGATAAAGAAGGCGGGGGAGTATCACCATTTTAAGAAGATTGATCCTACCTGAGAGTGACAAAGGAAGGGAACTCCAGCTATTCATCTGCGCCTGCAGTTTTGCGCATACAGGTGTCAGATTATTAGCGTATAGCTTGTTTGGGTTTGCAGAAATCTTAATGCCAAGATATGTGATATCATGTTTAGCCACCGAGAACGGAAATTCCCCGCTTGAGTCAACTTTTCTGAGGAGCCACAGGATCTCAGATTTATGCATATTGACTTTATAGCCTGAGAACCGGCCAAAGTCGGTGAGGGTTTCTAGTATATGCGGTATATAAGTGTGGGGATTTTGTACAAACAAGAGCATGTCGTCCGCATACAGCGCCAAATGCTGTGGATGTCCTGCCAAGTCTATGCCAGGAAAGACCTGTTTTAGCTTGATAGCCAGCGGTTCCAGGGCAATGTTAAAGAGGAGGGGTGATAAGGGGCAACCCTGCCGGGTTCCTCTATGTAAATAAATGTTTGCAGAAAATATATTGTTAACTAGTATATTAGCAAGTGGGGCACGGTACAAATTTTTGATAAAAGTTAGAAAGGGGCCTGAAAAGCGAGCCTTAGCCATGGTGTAGAAAAGGTGGTCCCACTCTACTCGGTCGAAGGCCTTCTCTTCGTCAAGCGACAGCAGGAAGGCCTCCGTGTCATCTCTCACTTCATCACCCTTCCTTTTGGTCCAAAAGTGTTGGATGACCTGTAGAACCCTACGAACATTGACCACTGACGATCTTGCATACATGAATCCCGTTTGATCCATGTGAATGATGTCAGGTAGTATAAATTTAAGTCTTTCAGCCAAAAGTTTAGTTAATATCATGTAGTCGGAGTTTAGTAAAGAGATTGGCTGGTAGGACTCTGGTAGAACGCTGTCCTTCCCCGGCTTGGGTATGAGAGTGATATATGCCGCGGAGAATTCCGGCACCGGTGCTTTCTCCCCCTCGAAGTAAGTAGTGTATAAACTTGCCAGTGTCGTGGAGACCTGATCCTTTAGGAGCCGATAGAACTCTATCGGCAATCCATCCGGGCCTGAGGCTTTGCCCAGCGCCATGGACATTATCGTTCTCCGGATCTCCTCCTCCCCTATGGGGGCATTTAGTTTCTCCAGTTGAGAATCTGAGATCTGTGGAAAGTTGATATTTTCCCAAAACTTATCTTTTAGTTCGGGGTCTGGGGAGCCCTCACTGGCATAAAGAATAGTATAATAAGACGCGAATGCTTCAGCTATTGAATCAGCGTCTTTCACTAGTTTTCCCTGCCTTTTGAGGGCTGGGATATGTTTGGAGGATGTGTTCATATTCACTAACGCTGCCATAAGCTTCCCTGACTTATCCCCAAATCTATAATATTTACCCCTGGTTCGCAGGAGAGCCTGTGAGGCCTGGTTGGCCAGTAAGGCATCATATTCCTTTTTAGTGTCAATATAATTGCGGTAATTGAGACTAGAGGGGGTCCGCACAGTAGGTGCAGTAAGTCTCCGCTAGGCGATCTCTCAGTTTCCCAAGTTTCTCGGTGGATTGCTTTTTCCTGCGTGCCAAGTAGGCAACAATGTTGCCCGACAAGACAGCCTTAGCGGTTGCCCAGAATAGTTCCGGTGAGCTTATATGCTGTGCATTGTTTACCCGGTAGTCATCCCAACAATGAGTTAGGTGGCTCTGGAATTCCTGGGAATAAAGTAAGTATTTTGGGAATTTGAGAGTTCGTCTATTGCAAACCGACGGGTTCTTATCTATGAAAAGCGCTATGGGTGCATGGTCTGAAACCGCCACTTCCCCAATTTTGGTGTCTATGATACGTGTAATGAGAGAGTTTGAGATTAGAAACATATCTATGCGGGACATAGAGGGTGATGTACGTGATGCACAGGTATAATCTTTCCCATCAGGGTTCAGTTGCCTCCATATGTCCACCACGCCCAGGGAGTTCCCCAGTAGAGCAAAAGTGTCCTTTTCAAATTTTTCTGAGATTTTAGCCATCTTTCTAGGTTTCCCGCTATGTGTCCCTCTTAACCTATCACAATGAGGATTAGGAGTGAGATTAAAATCACCCCCCAGTATAATGTGTGTACCCAGGTAGGGAGAGAGGACTGTTACAATGTTATTCCAAAACCCCCTATCTTTTAAGTTCGGGGCGTAAATGTTGCAAAGTGTATATGTTTGCTCTGCAACACATATTTGCACTATTATATATCTGCCTTCTGGGTCTTTGAGCACTTCCCTAACCTCGTGTTCAAGTCTTTTACCTAGGAGTATTGCGACCCCCCTACTGGCAGAGCTATATGAGGCGTATTCAACCCTCCCTACCCAGTCAGATCTCAACTTCTCATGTTCTGCATCTAAAAGATGCGTCTCTTGAAGAAATGCAATCTCTGCTTTCTTCTTCCTAAGCTGTGTGAGTATTGTTTTTCTTTTTATTGGGGAATGAATGCCCCCAATGTTCCAGGAATAGACGTTAAATTTTAATGTTTAACTGGATCCTGTATCTTGTTTTGGTATCTGTATATGAGTATGTGAATAATGTCCCAAGTGCGAGGGTATGAAAGGGGAAGGATAGGGGGGGGGGAAGAGAGGGCCACAAAAAAAAAATAAAAAAAAAAATTCTCACCATAGTGGTCAGACTCCCGGTTCAGTCCTCCACCAATATGAACCACCGCCAGGCCTCTACTAGTATCTCTAAGTAACAGTAGTTCTAAAATGCAGAAACATAGAAGAATTGTTACCCTGACATATTTCATGAACTGTTTAACATGTATGTGGAGAAGCAGTAGAAGAACAATAAGAACTTTCATACAGGTTTTAATAGGTTCCATAAGTCGGACTATGTCCGAGTGAGTTATAACCTGTAAATAATGCATATAGACATATGTGTTCAAAAACCATGAAACATTTAACAGATGGGTTGCTTCGTTCCAATAACCAAGCGAGCATATTAAATCTCTCATCAGCACTGTACATTCTGACATAACCTGTGCTTGGGGTGTAATTAGGGACGGTGGGTTATAAGGGTTTACATCCCATCCGTATTCACACATAAATGATCCTTCTCTTTTGCTTATGCGTTCTAAGTGCCCTGAACCTGGAAAGTAACCTATGGTAACATACAACAATATAAAACTCAAACTCAAACTTAAACTTAACTTCAAAGTTCTGGGTCCGCGTGTAACCGTAGACCCATTGTCAGTAATTTCAGTGGCCATCAGGACAGACTACTTGATTTGAAACCTAGGGTGAGTCCCTATTTAAGTAAGGTGTCTCAGACTCTTATTCCGCTACAGTGTCAACCCTCCTCCCCTCTTGGATGATTCTGGCGTGGGCTGTGTGGGGGAACCCCCCCACCTTCTAGGAAATTTTGAGCTGCAGTTGGATTGTCAAAAAATTTTGGGCCTCTGGGGGTCATAATTTTAAGCCTAGCTGGGTATAGCAGGAAGGCTTGTCTACCCTCCCTATGAAGTTGTGAGCAGATTGGTGAAAATTCCCTTCGGCGTTTCATAAGGTCCACCGAGAAATCTTGAAACAGGAGCAAGCGTGCATTTTCATACATCACATTGTCCATTTTTCTGTAAGCTCTTAATAATGCTGTTTTGGTCTGGAAATGTAGAAACTTGATCATGATTGGCCGGGGTTGGGGTAAGTTATCTAAGCCAGCCCTTTCTGGACCTACCCTATGAGCACGTTCCACTCCACCCTCAAGATCCTGTGTAGGTATCTTCAGTAATGTGGGAAGTATATTTTCAACAAAGTGGATGATATCTGCTGGTTTTACTGATTCGGGGAGACCCAAGAGGCGCACATTATTGCGTCTCGACCTATTTTCTAGGTCATCTATTTTTAATTGCAGGGTCACGGCTTGTCTCTCTAAGGATTCAATTTTATTTGAGTTAGATACATTAGAGTCTTCCAAGTCAGAGATTCTATTCTCAGCTTCTGCTACACGTGTGGAGAACTGTTTAACATCGTCTGTGAGAGTATCAACCCCCCTCTGCAAATTGTCAATTTTGGGCATAAATAGTAAAGATATCTGTTTAACAATGGGGTGTGTGTCAAGTGAAACGTTATCTGGGCAGTTGTCTGTACTAGCTCCCGCGTTTGAGGAGTCAGCTCCAGATTTATTTCTGCCAGAGCTGGTTTTGCTGCGACTTGCCATGGGGGTATTCGTTAAGTATTTCTCCATATACCTTTACAAGTGACAAAACGGTTAACATATGCAGGTGTTATTCTAGCAGTAGGCTAGTAAGACCCCTTTCAACCAAAATATAACACAGTGTATGTGAATGACTTAACCAGTACTAGCAATGTCCTATCACTGAGGGAAAACAAGTGTTAGTAGGAGAAAGGCATGGGTTAGTACAGGTAAACAACACAATAATGGTTATACAGTTTATACCACTCTTCCCCCTCCAGAGTAAATGGGGGGCAGCACAAGACTGTCAGCACAGCGTCCTTCATATGCCCCTTCAGGGGGGCGAGAGCCCTGTGTTTGGTTGAATATGGGTTGGGGGTAGCGGTGTTGTCTGGTAACACAGTCTTTCAGTTTGCTACGGCTTGGCAGTTCTGACTATGTAAAGATCTTGCAAGAGTCAAGGTTCCTATTTCTAGTAATGTCCCCTGAGGTGTGTTATGTCTCCAGTACCACTAGTTCTAGGACCCACTCATGTGGTGGCAGGGTTAACATCTGCCATCAAAGGTGCGATAAGTGCGGCCTGCAGTAGAAATTACACAGTGTCACTACCAGGAGTGCGGGTGGGTGGTCAGGAGAACTGCATGGTATACCCAAGAGTTAGACTGAAACTTGTTCCCAGGTTTTTTTTATATAAAGCCTTGCAAAGTCCAAGCTATCTGATCCTGGTGACTTCCTTTGGGGAGTGCTGTGTACTCACTGTTGGCAGTTACCTTAGCTCCGGCCTCTCTCATGCAATGCTGGGCCCAGTGTTTGTAGCTATAAGGGCGTTTTCCCCAGACCCATAAATAGAGTATTAGCGTAGCGGTGTGTAAATGTCCCCCGGAGCAGAGGTGTTGACTGTAGTAGTGATTTCCCCAGCAGCATGCGAGTGCAAATTTTTACTTTACCCAGTGTGCGTTCCGGAACCCGCCAGAGTGTAGGGCCTCTCCTGCAAGATGGCGCCTGTTTTCGCGCCAGTCGGAGCTCCCTCCGTAGCTTGCGCCCCAGTGGGATCAGTCTGGCCGTGTCGGCCGTTGCCGTGTCAGCAGGTCCACCTCAGAGTTGGGCAGTCAACGAACTGGGTGAGTGTTCCCGGAGCAGCGTAAAGGTAGAAGAGGGCTGTAGTCCACGTGGGGTTGCGGCAGGGCTTTTCTCTCGGCAAGTGTCTCCCCGATGGGGTCAGTCTCCCTCTGAGCAGTGCCACTGATCCGAGCTGGTGAGCAAGTCTTTTTGTTGCCTCCGGTGGAGTGGATTTTTATTGCGCCCCTTCAGCGCCTCTTGTGAGACTGCGACTTTGGTGGCGGAGCTGTGTGCGGCTCCAGAACTAAATGCGGAGGGGGGTCTCTCCCGCTTCTCCTCCGGTCCGGGCAGCAAACTTCTGCCTAGGGGTTATTAGTGACCACTGGGGATATAATAGCAAGGCAAGAGGCAGCCCAAATTGGGTTTTAAAGTTAGTTTTTGTGCTGCTGTATACGGAGCTCCTCTTGCCTGCTGCTTCTCCCTTGGCCCTCCCACCGGAAGTCTCATTAATGCATTTTAATTTAAAAAAGAAACAGTTATTTTCCAATGTACACTTCTTCTGATTCTAATAAATTATACAGTTGTTTCTGGTTGGTAGTTTCTACTGACTGTGCCCAAAGCATATGTACATATGCACTGTGCACCTGCATTCAAACACAGCGCCTGGTTAAACACATAACACTGTAGAGTCGCTAGTGTTAAAATCACATGCTCTAATCAATAGAGCATGTGATTTAATACTATATTGGCTCTTTCAGGCTGTTGCAAGATTTTAAGGAAAAAGAGGTCCTGTCATACATGTCAATGAAAACACATTGGTAGATAATAAAAGATCAATCTATTTTTTTTCATTATCCCATATAACAAATAGTGTATGCCCCAATATAAACTGACCTGTCTAGCTTCAAAATAATAGCACGCCGTTTTGAGGTATCACGCATGTTTGGAATTTAACACTTTTTTTTATAATTTAGGATCACACACCATAAGCATTGTATACTTGACAGAGTTAACCCTTATCCCTCTTGTAAAACTTTTGTTCTGTCTTATAAACAGGTATTATTTCCCGACTAGAATCAGAAGAGCTTTTAAAAAGTCAAGTGCCTGGGAGCTTTCTTCTACGCGTTAGTGAAAAGATCCACGGCTATGTTCTCACGTACCGCTCTGACGAAGGATACATGCACTTTATGATAGATGCGTCTGGTACTTCCTTCAGCTTTTTGGGAGTGGATCAGCTACAACATGCAACATTGGCTGACCTTGTAGAATATCACAAGGTAAGGGTTTGCAGTATTCCCTTGTATTTTATGGTGCAATTTTACAATAACTTTATTTATTTTGTCTTGAAATGTTTATATGAAACAACTAATTGAAACACAAAACCAGTGGATTACCATCTGTACCAGCACTGAATTAGATGCACACACTTTGGTTAGAAGCCGGCATGTGTGGCTGTAGGTTAGGACCTAGACAAGAAGAGACCTTGGGGCAGTTCCTGGGCTTATCACCTTTTGGCCAAATGCTGTAATTAAACCCTTCATTTTATTTATATGTTTATAGCCTTGCTGTGTGCTTCTAGTTCACTGCTTTTCAAACCTATCCTCAGGCCTCACCAACAGACCAGGTTTTTAGGATTACCTTGCATGAGAGCAGGTACAACAAACATGTTTATTAAGCAGCTGATTGTTTCACCTGTGCTCCAATTCAGATATCCTCAAAATGTGGCCGGTTAGGGGGTCTGAGCACAGGTTTAAAAACTAGTGATCTAAGTGAATGTAGACAATTCTGTGTTTTGTGGTTGATATTTCTCCTGTTAAGTGTAGTCAGTCCACGGGTCATCCATTACTTATGGGATTATATCTCCTCCCTAACAGGAAGTGCAAGAGGATCACCCAAGCAGAGCTGCTATATAGCTCCTCCCCTCTACGTCATATCCAGTCATTCTCTTGCACCTAACTATAGATAGGACGTGTGAGAGGACTGTGGTGTGTTAAACTTAGTTTTTATTTCTTCAATCAAAAGTTTGTTATTTTAAACGGCACCGGAGTGTGTTGTTTCTTCTCAGGCAGCATTAGAAGAAGAATCTACCTGAGTTTTTCTATGATCTTAGCGGTCGTAACTAAGATCCACTTGCTGTTCTCGGCCATTCTGAGGAGTGAGGTAACTTCAGAACAGGGGATAGCATGCAGGGCCCACCTGCAAGGAGGTATGTGCAGTAAATTATTTTCTAAGGAATGGAATTGACTGAGAAAATACTGCTAATACCGATGTAATGTAAGTGCAGCCTTAAATGCAGTAGTAGCGACTGGTATCAGGCTGATATGTATGTATGTATACTCTGAGGTATTTCTGGGGAATGGAATTTCACTAAGAAAATACTGTCTATATTAAAGTAATATTTGAGCCTGCACTGCAGTGAAAGCGACTAGCAGCAGGCTTATTAACAACACTTCATTTTTAAAACGTTTACTGGCATGTTAATCGTTTTTTCAGAGGTACTTGGTGATAAAACTTTATGGGCATGATTTTTACCACATGGCTGTCGTTTATTTCTGAATAAAAACAGTTTACTGAGCTTCCCCACTGTTGTAATATGAGTGGGAGGGGCCTATTTTAGCGCTTTATTGCGCAGTAAAGATTTAGTCACAGTCTTCCTATTTCTTCCTCCATGATCCAGGACGTCTCTACAGAGCCCAGGGGTCTCCAAAACTAGTTTTGAGGGAGGTAATCAATCACAGCAGATCTGTGACAGTGTGTTTGACTGTGATAAAAAACGTTTATTATTTCAACTGTTATCCGTTTTGGGTATTAAGGGGTTAATCATCCTTTTGCTTGTGGGTGCAATTCTCTGCTAACTTTATACATTTTCTATTAAAATTTGGTTGTTTTAACATATTTGGTTCATTGTTAATTCAACTGTGTCACATTTTTATTTTTCTTAAAGGCGCAGTAGCGTTTTTTATATAGCTTGTAAATTTATTTAAAGGTTTTTTCCAAGCTTGCTAGTGTTATTGCAAGTCTGTTTAAACATGTCTGACACATATGAAACTGTTTGTTCACTATGTTTAAAGGCCAATGTGGAGCCCAATAGAAATTTGTGCACTCAATGTATAGATGTTACTTTGAATAAAAGTCAAACTTTATATGTGAAAAATATATCACCAGACAACGAGGGGGAAGTTATGCCGACTAACTCTCCTCACGTGTTAGTAACTTCGCCTCCCGCTCAGGAGGTGCGTGATATTGTGGCGCCAAGTACATCAGGGCGGCCCATACAAATCACTTTGCAAGACATGGCTAATGTTATGACTGAAGTACTATCTAAATTGCCAGAATTTAGAGGTAAACGCGATCACTCTGGAATAAGAACAGAGTGCGCTGATAATAATAGAGCCATGTCTGATACTGCGTCACAATTTGCAGAACATGAGGACGGAGAGCTTCATTCTGTGGGTGACGGATCTGATCCAAGTAAACTGGATTCAGACATTTCAAATTTTAAATTTAAGCTTGAGAACCTCCGTGTATTACTAGGGGAGGTTTTAGCGGCTCTGAATGATTGTAGCACGGTTGCAATTCCAGAGAAAGTATGTAGGCTGGATAAATATTTTGCGGTACCGGCGTGTACTGACGTTTTTCCTATACCTAAAAGGCTTACAGAAATTGTTAACAAGGAGTGGGATAGACCCGGTGTGCCTTTTTCACCCCCTCCTATATTTAGAAAAATGTTTCCAATAGACGCCACCACACGGGACCTATGGCAGACGGTCCCTAAGGTGGAGGGAGCAGTTTCTACTCTGGCTAAGCGCACCACTATCCCGGTGGAGGATAGCTGTGCTTTTTCAGATCCAATGGATAAAAAGTTAGAGGGTTACCTTAAGAAAATGTTTGTTCAGCAAGGTTTTATATTACAACCCCTTGCATGCATTGCGCCTGTCACTGCTGCGGCGGCATTCTGGTTTGAGTCTCTGGAAGAGACCCTTAGCACAGCTCCATTGGATGAGATTATGAACAAGCTTAAAGCCCTTAAGCTAGCTAATTCATTTATTTCTGATGCCGTAGTACACTTAACCAAACTTACGGCTAAGAACTCCGGATTCGCCATTCAAGCGCGTAGAGCGCTGTGGCTTAAATCCTGGTCAGCTGATGTGACTTCTAAATCTAAATTGCTTAATATTCCTTTCAAAGGGCAGACATTATTCGGGCCCGGTTTGAAGGAAATTATCGCTGACATTACTGGAGGTAAGGGCCATGCCCTGCCTCAAGACAGGGCCAAACCATAACCAGTCCTGGAACAAGGGCAAGCAGGCCAGAAAACCTGCTGCTGCCCCTAAGACAGCATGAAGTGAGGGCCCCCGATCCGGAAACGGATCTAGTGGGGGGCAGACTTTCTCTCTTCGCCCAGGCTTGGGCAAGAGATGTCCAGGATCCCTGGGCGTTGGAGATCATATCTCAGGGATATCTTCTGGACTTCAAAGCTTCTCCTCCACAAGGGAGATTTCATCTTTCAAGGTTATCAGCAAACCAGATAAAGAAAGAGGCGTTTCTACGCTGTGTACAAGACCTCTTACTAATGGGAGTGATCCACCCAGTTCCGCGGTCGGAACACGGACAAGGATTCTATTCAAATCTGTTTGTGGTTCCCAAAAAAGAGGGAACCTTCAGACCAATCTTGGACTTAAAGATCATAAACAAATTCCTAAGAGTTCCATCGTTCAAAATGGAAACTATTCGAACCATCTTACCTATGATCCAAGAGGGTCAGTACATGACCACAGTGGATTTAAAGGATGCCTACCTTCACATACCGATTCACAAGGATCATTACCGGTATCTAAGATTTGCCTTCCTAAACAGGCATTACCAGTTTGTAGCTCTTCCCTTCGGGTTAGCTACGGCTCCAAGAATCTTTACAAAGGTTCTGGGCTCTCTTCTGGCGGTACTAAGACCGCGAGGCATAGCGGTAGCTCCGTACCTAGACGACATTCTGATACAAGCATCAAGTTTCCAAACTGCCAAGTCTCATACAGAGTTAGTTCTGGCATTTCTAAGGTCGCATGGGTGGAAGGTGAACGTAGAAAAGAGTTCTCTATTGCCACTCACAAGAGTTCCCTTCTTAGGGACTCTTATAGATTCTGTAGAAATTAAAATTTACCTGACGGAGGACAGGTTATCAAAACTTCTAAATGCTTGCCGTGTCCTTCATTCCATTCAACACCCGTCAGTGGCTCAGTGCATGGAGGTAATCGGCTTAATGGTAGCGGCAATGGACATAGTACCTTTTGCGCGCCTGCATCTCAGACCGCTGCAATTGTGCATGCTAAGTCAGTGGAATGGGGATTACACAGATTTGTCCCCTCTGCTAAATCTGGATCAAGAGACCAGAGATTCTCTTCTATGGTGGCTTTCTCGGCCACATCTGTCCAAGGGGATGCCCTTTCGCAGGCCAGATTGGACGATTGTAACAACAGACGCCAGCCTTCTAGGTTGGGGCGCAGTCTGGAATTCCCTGAAGGCTCAGGGATCATGGAATCAGGAGGAGAGACTCCTTCCAATAAACATTCTGGAATTAAGAGCAATTTTCAATGCTCTTCTGGCTTGGCCTCAGTTAGCAACTCTGAGGTTCATCAGGTTTCAGTCGGACAACATCACGACTGTGGCTTACATCAACCATCAAGGAGGAACAAGGAGTTCCCTAGCGATGATGGAAGTCTCAAAGATAATTCGCTGGGCAGAGTCTCACTCTTGCCACCTGTCAGCAATCCACATCCCAGGCGTGGAGAACTGGGAGGCGGATTTTCTAAGTCGACAGACCTTTCATCCGGGGGAGTGGGAACTTCATCCGGAGGTGTTTGCCCAACTGCTTCATCATTGGGGCAAACCAGATCTGGATCTCATGGCGTCTCGCCAGAACGCCAAGCTTCCTTGTTACGGATCCAGGTCCAGAGACCCGGGAGCGGTACTGATAGATGCTCTGACAGCACCTTGGATCTTCAACATGGCTTATGTGTTTCCACCCTTCCCGATGCTTCCTCGATTGATTGCCAGGATCAAACAGGAGAGAGCATCGATGATTCTAATAGCGCCTGCGTGGCCACGCAGGACCTGGTATGTAGATCTAGTGGACATGTCGTCCTGTCCACCATGGTCTCTGCCTCTGAGACAGGACCTTCTGATTCAGGGTCCTTTCAAACATCCAAATCTAATTTCTCTGAGGCTGACTGCATGGAGATTGAACGCTTGATTCTATCAAAGCGGGGATTCTCGGAGTCAGTGATTGATACCTTAATACAGGCTAGGAAACCTGTTACCAGGAAAATTTACCATAAAATATGGCGTAAATACTTATATTGGTGCGAATCCAAGAGTTACTCATGGAGTAAGGTTAGGATTCCTAGGATATTGTCTTTTCTACAAGAAGGTTTAGAAAAGGGTTTATCTGCTAGTTCGTTAAAGGGACAGATTTCAGCTCTGTCTATCCTTTTACACAAACGTCTGGCAGAAGTTCCAGACGTTCAGGTTTTTTGTCAGGCTTTGGCTAGGATTAAGCCTGTGTTTAAGACTGTTGCTCCGCCGTGGAGCTTAAACTTAGTTCTTAAGGTTCTGCAAGGTGTTCCGTTTGAACCCCTTCATTCCATTGATATCAAGCTGTTATCTTGGAAAGTTCTGTTTTTAATGGCTATTTCCTCGGCTC